>NW_017194468.1:0-9331 GCF_001704415.2 Capra hircus
GCTTTTAAAGTTACTTTATAGAGTTTTTGCCAAGAATATGCACTGGTCATAGCAAACACCCTCTTCCAACAAACAAGAGAAGACTCTACACATGGACATCACCAGATGGTCAACACGAAATCAGATTGATTATATTCTTGCAGCAAAGATGGAGAAGCTCTATACAGTCAACAAAAACAAGACCAGGAGCTGACTGTGGCTCAGATCATGAACTCCTTATTACCAAATTCAGACTTAAAATTGAAGAAAGTAGGGAAAACCTAGACCATTCAGGTATGACCTAAATCAAATCCCTTATGATTATACAGTGGAAGTGAGAAATAGATTTAAGGGCCTAGATCTGATAGATAGAGTGCCTGATGAACTATGGAATGAGGTTCATGACATTGTACAGGAGACAGGGATCAAGACCATCCCCATGGAAAAGAAATGCAAAAAAGCAAAATGGCTGTCTGGGGAGGCCTTACAAATAGCTGTGAAAAGAAGAGAAGTGAAAAGCAAAGGAGAAAAGGAAAGATATAAGCATCTGAATGCAGAGTTCCAAAGAATAGCAAGGAGATAAGAAAGCCTTCTCAGTGATCAATGCAAAGAAATAGAGGAAAACAACAGAATGGGAAAGACTAGAGATCTCTTCAAGAAATTAGAGATACCAAGGGAACATTTCATGCAAAGATGGGCTCGATAAAGGACAGAAATGGTATGGACCTAACAGAAGCAGAAGATATTAAGAAGAGGTGGCAAGAATACACAGAAGAACTGTACAAAAAAGATCTTCATGACCCATAATCACGATGGTGTGATCACTCACTAGAGCCAGACATCCTGGAATGTGAAGTCAAGTGGCCTTAGAAAGCATCACTACAAACAAAGCTAGTGGAGGTGATGGAATTCCAGTTGAGCTATTTCAAATCCTGAAAGATGATGCTGTGAAAGTGCTGCACTCAATATGCCAGCAAATTTGGAAAACTCAGCAGTGGCCACAGGACTGGAAAAGGTCAGTTTTCATTCCAATCCCAAAGAAAGGCAATGCCAAAGAATGCTCAAACTACTGCACAATTGCACTCATCTCACATGCTAGTAAAGTAATGCTCAAAATTCTCCAAGCCAGGCTTCAGCAATACGTGAACCGTGAACTTCCTGATGTTCAAGCTGGTTTTAGAAAAGGCAGAGGAACCAGAGATCAAATTGCCAACATCCCTGGATCATGGAAAAAGCAAGAGAGTTCCAGAAAAACATCTATTTCTGCTTTATTGACTATGCCAAAGCCTTTGACTGTGTGGATCACAATAAACTGTGGAAAATTCTGAAAGAGATGGGAATACCAGACCACCTGACTGCCTCTTGAGAAATCTGTATGCAGGTCAGGAAGCAACAGTTAGAACTGGACATGGAACAACAGACTGGTTCCAAATAGGAAAAGGAGTACGTCAAGGCTGTATATTGTCACCCTTGCTTATTTAACTTATATGCAGAGTACATCAATGAGAAATGCTGGGCTGGAAGAAAGCACAAGCTGGAATCAAGATTGCCAGGAGAAATATCAATAACCTCAGATATGCAGATGACACCACCCTTATGGCAGAAAGTGAAGAGGAACTAAAAAGCCTCTTGATGAAAGTGAAAGAGGAGAGTGAAAAAAGTTGGCTTAAAGCTCAAATTCAGAAAACGAAGATCATGGCATCCGGTCCCATCACTTCATGGGAAATAGATGGGGAAACAGTGGAAACAGTGTCAGACTTTATTTTGGGGCTCCAAAATCACTGCAGATGGTGACTGCAGCCATGAAATTAAAAGACGCTTACTCCTTGGAAGAAAAGTTATGACCAACCTAGATAGCATATTCAAAAGCAGAGACATTACTTTGCCAACTAAGGTCCATCTAGTCAAGGCTATGGTTTTTCCAGTGTCATGTATGGATGTGAGAGTTGGACTGTGAAGAAGCTGAGCACCAAAAGAATTGATGCTTTTGAACTGTGGTGTTGGAGAAGACTCTTGAGAGTCCCTTGGACTGCAAGGAGATCCAACCAGTCCATTCTGAAGGAGATCAGCCCTGGGTTTCTTTGGAAGGAATGATGCTAAAGCTGAAACTCCAGTACTTTGGCCACCTCATGCGAAGAGTTGACTCATTGGAAAAGACTCTGATGCTGGGAGGGATTGGGGCAGGAGGAGAAGGGACGACAGAGGATGAGATGGCTGGATGGCATCACTGACTCGATGGATGCAGTCTGAGTGAACTCCGGGAGTTGGTGATGGACAGGGAGGCCTGGCGTGCTGCAATTCATGGGGTCGCAAAGAGTCGGACATGACTGAGCAACTGAACTGAACTGAACTGAACTTGAACTGAGGCACAATAATTGAGAAATAAAATCATTGGTTTTTTTTGCATTTTTTTCTCTTTCACACACTCCCTTTGGGCTGTTGGGTGTCTGGATGATTTCTGGTAATTTATGTAAGGTTTAACTGACAAGTGGTGGAAATTGTGTAAATTTAGTTTGAGTTTTAACAGAAAGCTTCTGAACTCAACCCAGGCTGTAGAGCTCAAACAACCTTCTGGGGGGCTTTTTGCTTGGCCTAAGCAGAAAATCCCTTCACCAATAAAAAAAGAAAATTCAGAGCCTTCTGATTGGTAATTTTCTTTTCTTTGCCGTTGGAAGGGTTGGGTTTTTTCCACCTGGGAATTGATAAAACTTTCAAACCAAAAGATAAAACATAACAATATGAAACAAAAAGTCTTGAATGTCAATTTAAAGTGATAAGTTCATACAGTTCAGTTCAGTTCAGTTTCAGTTGCTCAGTGTCCGACTCTTTGCGACCCATGAATCAGCACGCCAGGCCTCCCTGTCCATCACCAACTCCCGAGTTCACTCAGACATCCATCGAGTCAGTGATGCCATCCAGCCATCTCATCCTCTGTCGTCCCTTCTCCTCCTACCCAAACCATGTCCATTGAGTCAGTGATGCCATCCAACCATCTCATCCTCTCGTCCCCTTCTCCAAAATCAGCATCAGGGTCTTTTCAATGAGTCAGCTCTTCATCAGGTGGCCAAAGTACTGGAGTTTCAGCTTCAGCATCAGTCCTTCCAATGAAACCCAGGACTGATCTCCTTAGGATGGACTGGTTGGATCTCCTTGCAGTCCAAGGACTCTTCTCCAACACCACAGTTCAAAAGCATCAATTCTTCGCTCAGCTTTCTTCACAGTCCAACTCTCACATCCATACATGACCACTGGAAAAACATAGCCTTGACTAGATGGACCTTTGTTGGCAAAGTAATGTCTCTGCTTTTAATATGCTATCTAGGTTGGTCATAACTTTCCTTCCAAGGAGTAAGCATCTTTTAATTTCATGGCTGCAGTCACCATCTGCAGTGATTTTGGAGCCCCAAAATAAAGTCTGACACTGTTTCCACTGTTTCCCATCTATTTCCCATGAAGTGATGGGACCAGATGCCATGATCTTCGTTTTCTGAATGTTGAGCTTTAAGCCAACTTTTTCACTCTCCTCTTTCACTTTCATCAAGAGGCTTTTAGTTCCTCTTCACTTTCTGCCATAAGGGTGGTGTCATCTGCATATCTGAGGTTATTGATATTTCTCCAGCAATCTTGATTCCAGCTTGTGCTTCTTCCAGCCCAGCATTTCTCATGATGTACTCTGCATATAAGTTAAATAAGCAGGGTGACAATATACAGCCTTGACGTACTCCTTTTCCTATTTGGAACCAGTCTGTTGTTCCATGTCCAGTTCTAACTGTTGCTTCCTGACCTGCATACAGGTTTCTCAAGAGGCAGGTCAGGTGGTCTGGTATTCCCATCTCTTTCAGAATTTTCCACAGTTTGTGATCCACACAGTCAAAGGCTTTGGCATAGTCAATAAAGCAGAAATAGATGTTTTTCTGGAACTCTCTTGCTTTTTCCATGATCCAGCGGATGTTGGCAATTTGATCTCTGGTTCCTCTGCCTTTTCTAAAACCAGCTTGAACATCTGGAAGTTCACGGTTCACGTATTGCTGAAGCCTGGCTTGGAGTTTTTGAGCATTACTTTACTAGCATGTGAGATGAGTGCAATTGTGCGGTAGTTTGAGCATTCTTTGGCATTGCCTTTCTTTGGGATTGGAATGAAAACTGACCTTTTTCCAGTCCTGTGGCCACTGCTGAGTTTTCCAAATTTGCTGGCATATTGAGTGCAGCACTTTCACAGCATCATCTTTCAGGATTTGAAATAGCTCAACTGGAATTCCATCACCTCCACTAGCTTTGTTCATAGTGATGCTTTTAAGGCCCACTTGACTTCACATTCCAGGATGTCTGGCTCTAGGTGAGTGATCACACCATCGTGATTATCTGGGTCGTGAAGATCTTTTTTGTACAGTTCTTCTGTGTATTCTTGCCACCTCTTCTTAATATCTTCTGCTTCTGTTAGGTCCATACCATTTCTGTCCTTTATTGAGCCCATCTTTGCATGAAATGTTCCCTTGGTATCTCTAATTTTCTTGAAGAGATCTCTAGTCTTTCCCATTCTGTTGTTTTCCTCTATTTCTTTGCATTGATCACTGAGGAAGGCTTTCTTATCTCTCCTTGCTATTCTTTGGAACTCTGCATTCAGATGCTATATCTTTCCTTTTCTCCTTTGCTTTTCTTCTCTTCTTTTCACAGCTATTTGTAAGGCCTCCCCAGACAGCCATTTTGCTTTTTTGCATTTCTTTTCCATGGGATGGTCTTGATCCCTGTCTCCTGTACAATGTCACGAACCTCTTCCATAGTTCATCAGGCACTCTGTCTATCAGATCTAGTCCCTTAAATCTATTCTCACTTCCACTGTATAATCATAAGGGATTTGATTTAGGTCATACCTGAATGGTCTAGTGGTTTTCCCTACTTTCTTCAATTTAAGTCTGAATTTGGCAATAAGGAGTTCATGATCTGAGCCACAGTCAGCTCCTGGTCTTGTTTTTGTTGACTGTATAGAGCTTCTCCATCTTTGGCTAAAGAATATAATCAATCTGATTTCGGCGCCCTGGGGGTCCCTTGGCCCAATTGGTTTGCCTCAGGTGTCTGAATTTTTCAACAGGCGGCACCCAAAAAAGATGTCCTTTTCATTATAGGGACTGGAATGCAAAAGTAGGAAGTCAAGAAACACCTGGTAACAGGCAAATTTGGCCTTGGAATAGAATGAAGCAGGGCAAAGACTAATAGAGTTTTGCCAAGAAATGCACTGGTCATAGCAAACACCCTCTTCCAACAACACAAGAGAAGACTCTACACATGGACATCACCAGATGGTCAACACCGAAATCAGATTGATTATATTCTTTGCAGCCAAAGATGGAGAAGCTCTATACAGTCAGCAAAAACAAGACCAGGAGCTGACTGTGGCTCAGATCATGAACTCCTTATTGCCAAATTCAGACTTAAATTGAAGAAAGTAGGGAAAACCACTAGACCATTCAGGTATGACCTAAATCAAATCCCTTATGATTATACAGTGGAAGTGAGAAATAGATTTAAGGGACTAGATCTGATAGAGTGCCTGATGAACTATGGATGAGGTTCGTGACATTGTACAGGAGACAGGGATCAAGACCATCCCCATGGAAAAGAAATGCAAAAAAGCAAAATGGCTGTCTGGGGAGGCCTTACAAATAGCTGTGAAAAGAAGAGAAGTGAAAAGCAAAGGAGAAAAGGAAAGATATAAGCATCTGAATGCAGAGTTCCAAAGAATAGCAAGAAGAGATAAGAAAGCCTTCCTCAGTGATCAATGCAAAGAAATAGAGGAAAACAACAGAATGGAAAGACTAGAGATCTCTTCAAGAAAATTAGAGATACCAAGGGAACATTTCATGCAAAGATGGGCTCATAAAGGACAGAAATGGTATGGACCTAACAGAAGCAGAAGATATTAAGAAGAGGTGGCAAGAATACACAGAAGAACTGTACAAAAAAGATCTTCATGACCCAGATAATCACGATGGTGTGATCACTCACCTAGAGCCAGACATCCTGGAATGTGAAGTCAAGTGGGCCTTAGAAAGCATCACTACAAACAAAGCTAGTGGAGGTGATGGAATTCCAGTTGAGCTATTTCAAATCCTGAAAGATGATGCTGTGAAAGTGCTGCACTCAATATGCCAGCAAATTTGGAAAACTCAGCAGTGGCCACAGGACTGGAAAAGGTCAGTTTTCATTACAGTTCCAAAGAAAGGCAATGCCAAAGAATGCTCAAACTACCGCACAATTGCACTCATCTCACATGCTAGTAAAGTAATGCTCAAAATTCTCCAAGCCAGGCTTCAGCAATACGTGAACCATGAACTCCCTGATGTTCAAGCTGGTTTTAGAAAAGGCAGAGGAACCAGAAATCAAACTGCCAACATCCACTGGATCATGGAAAAAGCAAGAGAGTTCCAGAGAAACATCTATTTCTGCTTTATTGACTATGCCAAAGTCTTTGACTGTATGGATCACAATAAACTGTGGAAAATTCTGAAAGAGATGGGAATACCAGACCACCTGACCTGCCTCTTGAGAAATCTGTATGCAGGTCAGGAAGCAACAGTTAGAACTGGACATGGAACAACAGACTGGTTCCAAATAGGAAAAGGAGTACGTCAAGGCTGTATATTGTCACCCTGCTTATTTAACTTATATGCAGAGTACATCATGAGAAACGCTGGACTGGAAGAAGCACAAGCTGGAATCAAGATTGCTGGGAGAAATATCAATAACGTCAGATATGCAGATGACACCACCCTTATGGCAGAAAGTGAAGAGGAGCTAAAAAGCCTCTTAATGAAAGTGAAAGAGGAGAGCAAAAAAGTTGGCTTAAAGCTCAACATTCAGAAAATGAAGATCATGGCATCTGGTCCCATCACTTCATGGGAAATAGATGGGGAAACAGTGGAAACAGTGTCAGACTTTATTTTTTGGGCTCCAAAATCACTGCAGATGGTGACTGCAGCCATGAAATTAAAAGACGCTTACTCCTTGGAAGAAAAGTTATGACCAACCTAGATAGCATATTCAAAAGCAGAGACATTACTTTGCCAACAAGGTCCGTCTAGTCAAGGCTATGGTTTTTCCAGTGGTCATGTATGGATGTGAGAGTTGGACTGTGAAGAAAGCTGAGTGAAGAATTGATGCTTTTGAACTGTGGTGTTGGAGAAGACTCTTGAGAGTCCCTTGGACTGCAAGGAGATCCAACCAGTCCATTCTGAAGGAGATCAGCCCTGGGATTTCTTTGGAAGGAATGATGCTAAAGCTGAAACTCCAGTACTTTGGCCACCTCATGTGAAGAGTTGACTCATTGGAAAAGACTCTGATGCTGGGAGGGATTGGGGGCAGGAGGAGAAGGGGACGACAGAGGATGAGATGGCTGGATGGCATCACTGACTCGATGGACGTGAGTCTGAGTGAACTCCGGGAGTTGGTGATGGACAGGGAGGCCTGGCGTGCTGCGATTCATGGGGTCGCAAAGAGTCGGACACGACTGAGCAACTGAACTGAACTGAAGCACTAATTACCAAAAAAGAAAATGTGTTCAAGATTAGGACAGCAGAGATTTAGGGTGCTCTCGAATCACGCAAGGAATCCCCAACCCAATACGACAGGCTAGAAGGAAGTTATGATGTGCTATCTAAATCGAACCTTACAAAAACAAAGAGAAGCAGAAATAAAGCCATACAGGTAGACAAGACATATATAACATGTTAAGGAGTCTGGCAATTATTCAAAGGCAGTTGGGAGTGGCAGCAAGACTTTCAACGTGGAATGTCATTGTACATCTGTTGTGTTCACCTACTAAGGCTCTCTCTCTCCCCTCCAGCAATAATAGAAGCTATTCATGGTTTATGGTGGGGCTGACTCTGTCCCCAAAGTCCAGCTCCCGCCCAAAGAAAGAATGTGCATGGCTCGAGCTTCACAGACGTGTGATCCTCCTTGGACCCATCCTGCCAAAACCATGTGGGAAGATGACCTGCTTTTGCAGGACTATGCAGCTGGTAGAGTCTGAGTCGTGGCCTGCCAGTTACCAACATACCCACTGTGAATATTCGAAACCCTACATCATGCTGGGCCTTTAATCAGACCCATCTCTGGATTTCCCAGTGATATAGGCCAATAAATCCCACGTTTTGCTTAATACAGGTTTTTAAACAGAATATTCACGTGCTGTTATTTTCGGCTGTGCTGGGTCTTTCTCGCTGCGCGTAGACTTTCTTTAGCCCAGCGAGCAGAAGGCCACTAGCTGCAGTGTATGGGCTCTCATCACTCATCACAGCGGCTTCTCCTGCCTGCTGCAGAGCGCGGGCTCGAGCATTCGCATCAGGAGTTGTGGCACATGGGTCAGGAGTCGTGATACACAGGCTTAGTTGCTCCTCAGCATGGGAGATCTCCCCGGATCAGGGATCGAGTCGGTATCTCCTTAATTGCAAGCCGATTCTTAACCACTTGACCACCGGGGAAGCCCTGCTTGATGCAGTTTGAATTGAGTTTTCACTCACTTGCAAGCAAAAACCTGACTGATACAAGAGCACTCTTGTATTTTAAAAGAAGACAGCTGCACAGTGGATTGACACACCAGCTCGGAGGATACTAGAGTAGTCTAGAGGGGAGAAATAATGCAGAGCTCAGCTAGGTGCGGGAAATGGTGAGGGTGTGATGAGAGAGAGAAGGGTAGCAGGGAGAGAACTGCCTCACCATGATGTCCGGAGGTGGATTAATGGTAAAGGAAACAAGATGTGGTAGATTTATGCAAATGCT
Organism: Capra hircus; assembly: GCF_001704415.2. Taxonomy (NCBI): domain Eukaryota; kingdom Metazoa; phylum Chordata; class Mammalia; order Artiodactyla; family Bovidae; genus Capra; species Capra hircus. Next base: position 8,755 of record NW_017194468.1, read on the forward strand.
CCTTTCATGCTTACTGTATATAAAACGATAATACCTCATGAGGAAGGACTTAATAAGCCCATACATATGAAGAATATGCTTCCACAGTCACTAGTAATCATGATAAATGTAAGTGATAACTTGAGTTATGATAGATATATTGTTGGTGTCTTTGGTTCTGCAGGCAGTTTTCCCAGTCATTTTTATTCAAGTATCACATGATGCATTTTTGAGGCATACTGCAAAAAAAAAAAAAAAAGCTAGTGAAATAGGAATTCAGCTAATGAACTTTTCAGGGAGAAATACTTTTTTTATATATCTACCAGTAAGATCATCTCATTACATCTTGTGAAAAAATATTAAAAAATTATTTCATAACTTAAAGCAAAAATTCTATATTGATGAACGGTTTTTTAATAATTTAAACTTAACTTGTAAAGTAATATCCAAGGATAAAAGAATCAAGTTTGATAAAAATAAATTATGTATTTCTAAAGAAATTCTTGGTAGATTTAATTTTAAAAAAGAACAAGACCATTCCTGTCTGTCGTAAGATGAAGTTACAAACAAGAAAATTAAGCAGCATTGAAAATTATAA
>NW_017194469.1:0-20726 GCF_001704415.2 Capra hircus
CAACGAGAAGGTCTTAGGCCCGCATCGATGGGAGAGCGAATCCCGAAGAGGCCCAGGAGCAACTTCGGCATGGGACTGGCCCTTTCCTGAGGGCCACCCAGAGAGGGCAGAATTGAGGGTCACCCGTCGTAAATCGGAGAACAACCGGCCACAACCCAAGAAAATTACCAGGAGCGTCTCCCCTCCAGGCGAGATGTAGCGAACATTTCACCTGAGGCGTCTCGAGGTAATCACATCTAACATCTGGAACTTCCAAAAGGGTCCATCACACCCTATTGCTGCCAACTTCAAGAAGTTCCCCGACATACCCGTCTCCACTCGAGAGGAAGCACGAGAGTCCCGCCCACATCCAGAGGAGCCCTGTTTCCGCCTCCAAGCTCGAGAGGAGGGATCCTTTCCTCTGCCTGGTCGGGAAAGAATTCCCGGCGTTCCCGTCGCATCTCAAGAGGAGGCGCTCTCCACAGGAAAGGCGAGAGGAACTCCAGGGTCGTGCCACCATTCCAGAGTCCCCAGATGTCTCAGTCCATTCCAGGGAAACCTGTTTTCCCTGCACTGCCTCGACTTTCAAGCCGAGGAATCGACTCACACCACAGTGGCACGTCGGGACAGCCCTGTGGGAAAGCCTTGTGGGAAAGCTCGTGGGAAAGCCTCGAGGCGAAAGCCACAGATCCCTTGATCCACGCCGAAGGAAGCGTGACACTGCTGCTACAGCTCGGGAGGAAAGCGCACGTGCATGCCCCCACACGAGATGAGGACTGGACTCCCTGGGGAGACTCCAGAAGTACCCCAAGATCCATGTCAGCACTGGAGAGGAATCCTCAGGTTCCGGCACCGACTCCACACAAGGTCTTAGGCCCCGGCATCGACGGGAGAGGAATCCCGAGAGGCCCACGAAGCAACTCCGATGGGGACTGGCCTTTCTGAGGCCACCAGAGCGGGTTCCCTGAGGTCCCCGTCGTAAGTCGAGAGCAACCTGTGCAACTTCGAGAAAATCCAGGAGGTTCTCCCTTCCAGGCGAGATGAGGCCCATTTACGCTGAGGCGTCTCGAGGCTAATCACACCTAACCTCTGGAACTTCCAAAGGGTCCTTCACACACCTTGCTGCAACTCAAGAAAGTTCCCCGACACTACCCGTCTCCACTCGAGAGGAAGCACGAGAGTCCCGCCCACATCCAGAGGAGCCCCGTTTCCGCCTCCTAGCTCGAGAGGAGGGATCCTTTCCCTGCGTGTCGGGAAAGAATTCCCGGCGTTCCCGTCGGCATCTCAAGAGGAGGCGCTCTCCACAGGAAAGGCGAGAGGAACTCCAGGGTCGTGCCACCATTCCCAGAGTCCCCCAGATGTCTCAGTCCATTCCAGGGAAACCTGTTTTCCCTGCACTGCCTCGACTTTCAAGCCGAGGATCGACTCACACCACGGTGGCACGTGGGACAGCCCTGTGGGAAAGCCTCGTGGGAAAGCCTCGTGGAAAGCCTCGAGGGGAAAGCCACAGATCCCTTGATCCACGCGAAGGGAAGCGCGACACTGCTGCTAGCAGCTCGGGAGGAAAGCGCACGTGCATGCCCCCACACGAGACGAGGACTGACTCCCCTGGGGACTCCAGAAGTACCCCAAGATCCATGTCAGCACTGGAGAGGAATCCTCAGGTTCCGGCACCGACTCCACACAAGGTCTTAGGCCCCGGCATCGATGGGAGAGGAATCCCGAGAGGCCCAGGAGCAACTCGCATGGGGACTGGCCTTTCCTGAGGCCACCAGAGCGGGTCCTGAGGTCCCCGTCGTAAATCGAGAGCACGTGCCGCAACTCAAGAAAATCCAGGAGGTTCTCCCTCCAGGCGAGATGAGGACATTTCAGCTGAGGCGTCTCGAGGCTAATCACATCTAACATCTGGAACTTCCAAAGGGTCCTTCACACCCTTTGCTGCAACTCAAGAAGTTCCCCGACATACCCGTCTCCACTCGAGAGGAAGCACGAGAGTCCCGCCCACATCCAGAGGAGCCCTGTTTCCGCCTCCAAGCTCGAGAGGAGGGATCCTTTCTCTGCCTGGTCGGGAAAGAATTCCCGGCGTTCCCGTCGCATCTCAAGAGGAGGCGCTCTCCACAGGAAAGGCGAGAGGAACTCCAGGGTCGTGCCAACCATTCCCAGAGTCCCCCAGATGTCTCAGTCCATTCCAGGGAAACCTGTTTTCCCTGCACTGCCTCGACGTTCAAGCCGAGGATCGACTCACACCACGGTGGCACGTGGGACAGCCCTGTGGGAAAGCCTCGTGGGAAAGCCTCGTCGGAAAGCCTCGAGGGAAAGCCACAGATCCCTTGATCCACGCGAAGGGAAGCGCGACACTGCTGCTACAGCTCGGGAGGAAAGCGCACGTGCATGCCCCCACTCGAGACGAGGACTGACTCCCCTGGGGAGACTCCAGAAGTACCCCAAGATCCATGTCAGCACTGGAGAGGAATCCTCAGGTTCCGGCACCGACTCCACACAAGATCTTAGGTCCCGGCATCGACGGGAGAGGAATCCTGAGAGGCCCCCGAGCAACTCGCATGGGGACTGGCCTTTCCTGAGGCCACCAGAGCGGGTCCCTGAGGTCCCCGTCGTAAGTCGAGAGCACCTGCCCGCAACTCGAGAAAATCCAGGAGGTTCTCCCCTCCAGGCGAGATGAGGCCCATTTCCGCTGAGGCGTATCGAAGCTAATCACATCTAACGTCTGGAACATCCAAAGGGTCCTTCACACCCTTCCTGCAACTCAAGAAGTTCCCCGACATACCCGTCTCCACTCGAGAAGAAGCTCGAGAGTCCCGCCAATATCCAGAGGAACCCCGTTACCGCCCCCTAGCTCGAGAGGAGGGATCCTTTCCCTGCGTGTTCGGGAAAGAATCCCCGGCGTTTCCGTCGCATCTCAAGAGGAGGCGCTCCCACAGGAAAGGCGAGAGGAACCCCAGGGTCGTGCCACATTCCCAGAGTCCACCAGATGTCTCAGTCCATTCCAGGGAAACCTGTTTTCCCTGCACTGCCTCGACTTCCAAGCCGAGGATCGACTCACACCACGGTGGCACGTGGGACATCCCTGTGGGAAAGCCTCGTGGGAAAGCCTCGTTGGAAAGCCTCGAGGGAAAGCCCCTGATCCCTTGATCCACGCGAAGGAAAGCGTGACACTGCTGCTACAGCTCGGGAGGAAAGCGGCCGTGCATGCCCCCACTCGAGACGAGGACTGACTTCCCTGGGAAGACTCCAGAAGTACCCCAAGATCCATGTCGGCAATGGAGAGGAATCCTCAGGTTCGGGCACCTGACTCCACACAAGGTCTTAGGACCCAGCATCGAAGGGGAGTCGAATCCCGAGAGGCCCGGAGCAACTCGCATGGGGACTGGCCTTTCCTGAGGCCACCAGAGCGGGACTCTGAGGTCCCCGTCGTAAGTCGAGAGCACCTGCCGCAACTCGAGAAAATCCAGGAGGCTTCTCCCCTCCAGGCGAGATGAGGCCCATTTCGGCTGAGGCGTCTCGAGGCTAATCACATCTAACATCTGGAACTTCCAAAGGGTCCTTCACACCCTTGCTGCAACTCAAATAGTTCACCGACATACCCGGCTCCACTCGAGAGGAAGCACGAGAGTCCCGCCCACATCCAGAGGAGCCCCGTTTCAGCCTCCTAGCTCTAGAGGAGGGATCTTTTCCCTGCGTGTTTGGGAAAGAATTCCCGGCGTTCCCATCTCATATCAAGAGGAGGCACTCTCCACAGGAAAGGCGAGAGGAACTCCAGGGTCGTGCCACCATTCCCAGAGTCCCCCAGATGTCTCAGTCCATTCCAGGGAAACCTGTTTTCCCTGCACTGCCTCGACTTTCAAGCCGAGGATCCACTCACACCACGGTGGCACGTGGGACAGCCCTGTGGGAAAGCCTCGTGGGAAAGCCTCGTGGGAAAGCCTCGAGGGAAAGCCACAGATCCCTTGATCCACGCGAAGGGAAGGGCAACACTTCTGCTACAACACGGGAGGAAAGTGCACGTGCATGCCCCTACTCGACACGAGGACTGACGCCCCTGGCGAGACTCCAGAAGTAGCCCAAAATCAATGTCAGCACTGGAGAGGAATCCTCAGGTTTCGGCACTGACTCCACACAAGGTCTTAGGCCCCAGCATCGAAGGGAGAGGAATCCCGAGAGGTCCCCGAGCAACTCGCATGGGGACTGTCCTTTCCTGAGGCCACCAGAGCGGGTCCCTGAAGTCCCCGTCGTAAGTCGAGAGCACCTGTGCCAACTCGAGAAAATACAGGAGGTTCTCCCCGCCAGGCGAGATGAGGCCATTTCCGCTGAGGCGTCTCGAGGCTAATCACACCTAACCTCTGGAACTTCCAAAGGGTCCTTCGCACTTTTGCTGCAACTTAAGAAGTTCCCCGACATATCCGGCTCCACTCGAGAGGAAGCACGAGAGTCCCGCCCACATGCAGAGGAGCCCCGTTTCCGTCTCCTAGCTCGAGAGGAGGGATCCTTTCACTGCGTGGTCGGGAAAGAATTCCCGGCGTTCCCGTCGCATCTCAAGAGGAGGCGCTCTCCACAGGAAAGTCAAGAGGAACTCCAGGGTCGTGCCACCATACCCAGAGTCCCCCAGATATCTCAGTCCATTCCAGGGAAACCTGTTTCCCCTGCACTGCCTCGACTTTCAAGCCGAGGATCGACTCACAGCACGGTGGCACGTGGGACAGCCCTGTGGGAAAGCCTCGTGGGAAAGCCTCTTGGGAAAGCCTCGAGGGAAAGCCACAGATCCCTTGATCTACGCGAAGGGAAGCGGGACACTGCTGCTACAGCTCGGGAGGAAAGGGCACGTGCATGACCCCACTCGAGACGAGGACTGACTCCCCTGGGAAGACTCCAGAAATACCCCAAGATCCATGTCAGCACTGAAGAGGAATGCTCAGGTTCCGGCACCGACTCCACACAAGATCTTAGGCCCCGGCATCGACGGGAGAGGAATCCCGAGAGGCCCATGAGCAACTCGCATGGGGACTGGCCTTTCCTGAGGCCACCAGAGCGGGTCCCTGAGGTCCCCGTCGTAAGTCGAGAGCACCTGCCGCAACTCGACACAGTTCTGGAGGTTCTCCCCTCCAGGCGAGATGAGGCCCATTTCCGCTGAGGCGTCTCGAGGCTAATCACATCTAACGTCTCGAACTTCCAAAGGGTCCTTCACACCCTTGCTGCAACTCAAGAAGTTCCCCCACATACCCGTCTCCACTCGAGAGGAAGCTCGAGAGTCCCGCCAATATCCAGAGAAGCCCCGTTTCCGCTCCCTAGCTCGAGAGGCGGGATCCTTTCCCTGCGTGGTCGAGAAAGTATTCCTGGCGTTCCCGCCGCATCTCAAGAGGAGGCGCTCTCCACAGGAAAGGCGCGAGGAACTCCAGGGTCGTGCCACCATTCCCAGAGTCCCCCAGATGACTCAGTCCACTCCAGGGAAACCTGTTTTCCCTGCACTGCCTCGACTTTCAAGCCGAGGATCGTCTCACACAATGGTGGCCCGAGGGACAGCCCTGTGGGAAAGCCTCGTGGGAAAGCTTAGAGGGAAAGCCTCGAGCGAAAGCCACAGATCCCTTGATCCACGCGAAGGGAAGCGTGACACTGCTGCTACAGCTCGGGAGGAAATCTCATGTGCATGCCCCCACTTGAGATGCAGAATTACTTTCCTGGGGAGACTCCAGAAGTACCCCAAGATCCATGTCAGCACTGAAGAGGAATCCTCAGGTCCCGGCACCGACTCCACACAAGATCTTAGGCCCCGGCATCGACGGGAGAGGAATCCCGAGAGGCCCACAAGCAGCTCGCATGGGGACTGGCCTTTCCTGAGGCCAACAGAGCGGGTTCCTGAGGTCCCCGTCGTAAGTCGAGAGCACCTGCTGCAACTCGACAAAATCCAGAAGGTTCTCCCTTCTAGGCCAGATGAGGCCCATTTCCGCTGAGGCGTCTCGAGGCTAATTACACCTAACCCCTGGAACTTCCAAAGGGTCCTTCACACCCTTGCTGCAACTCAAGAAGTTCCCCGACCTACCCGTCTCCACTGGAGAGGAAGCACGAGAGTCCCGCCCACATCCAGAGGAGCCCCGTTTCCGCCTCCTAGCTCGAGAGGAGGGATCCTTTCCCTGCGTGTTCGGGAAAGAATTCCCGGCGTTCCCGTCGGATCTCAAGAGGACGCACTCTCCACAGGAAAGGCGAGAGGAACTCCAGGGTCGTGCCACATTCCCAGAGTCCCCAGATGTCTCAGTCCACTCCAGGGAAACCTGTTTTCCCTGCACTGCCTCGACTTTCAAGCCGAGGATCGACTCACACCATGGTGGCACGTGGGACATCCCTGTGGGAAAGACTCGTGGGAAAGCCTCGTGGGAAAGCCTCGAGGGAAAGCCACGGATCCCTTGATCCACGAGAAGGGAAGCATGACACTGCTGCTACAGCTCGGGAGGAAAGTGCACGTGCAAGCCCCACTCGAGACAAGGTCTGACTCCCCTGGGGAGACTCGAGAAGTACCCTAAGATGCATGTCAGCACGGGAGAGGAATGCTCAGGTTCCGGCAACTACTCCACACAAGATCTTAGGCCCCGGCATCGACGGGAGAGGAATCCCCAGAGGCCCCCGAGCAACTCGCATGGGGACTGGCCTTTCCTGAGGCCACAAGAGCGGGTCCCTGAGGTCCCCGTCGTAAGTCGAGAGCAAATGCCGCAACTCGAGAAAATCCAGGAGGTTCTCCCCTCCAGGCGAGATGAGGCCCATTTCCGCTGAGGCGTCTCGAGTCTAATCACACCTAACCTCTGGAACTTCCAAAGGGTCCTTCACACCGTAGCTGCAACTCAAGAAATTCCCCGACATACCCGTCTCCACTCGAGAAGAAGCACGAGAGTCCCGCCCACATCCAGAGGAGCCCCGTTTCCGCCCCCTAGTTCGAGAGGAGGGATCCTTTCCCTGCGTGGTCGGGAAAGAATTCCCGGCGTTCCCGTCGCATCTCAAGAGGAGGCGCTCTCCACAGGAAAGGCGAGAGGAACTCCAGGGTCGTGCCACCATTCCCAGAGTCCCCCAGATGTCTCAGTCCATTCCAGGGAAACCTGTTTTCTCTGCACTGCCTCGACGTTCAAGCCGAGGATCGACTCACACCACAGTGGCACGTGCGACAGCCCTGTGGGAAAGCCTTGTGGGAAATTCTCGTGGGAAAGCCTCAAGCGAAAGCCACAGATCCCTTGATCCACCCCTTTGGAAGCGTGACACTGCTGCTACAGCTCGGGAGGAAAGCGCACGTGCATGCCCCCACGGGAGACGAGGACTGACTCCCCTGAGGAGACTCCAGAAGTACCCCAAGATCCATGTCAGCACTGGAGAGGAATCCTCAGGTTCCGGCACCGACTCCCCACAAGGTCTTTGGCCCCGGCATCGACGGGAGAGGAATCCCGAGAGGCCCCTGAGCAACTCGCATGGGGTCTAGCCTTTCCTGAGGCCACTAGGGCGTATCCCTCAGGTCCTCGTCGTAACTCGAGAGCACCTGCCGCAACTCGAGAAAATCCAGGAGGTTCTCCGCTCCACGGGAGATGAGGCCCATTTCCGCTGAGGCGTCTCGAGGCTAATCACACCTAACCTGTGGAACTTACAAAGGGTCCTTCACACCCTTGCTGCAACTCAAGAAGTTCCCCGACATACCCGTCTCCACTCGAGGGGAAACACGAGAGTCCCGCCCTCATCCAGAGAAGCCCCATTTCCGCCTCCTAGCTCGAGAGGAGGGATCCTTTCCCTGCGTGTTCGGGAAAGAATTCCCGGCGTTCCTGTTGCATCTCAAGAAGAGGCGCTCTCCACAGGAAAGGCGAGAGGAACTCCAGGGTCGTTCCACCATTCCCAGAGTCTCCCAGATGTCTCAGTTCATTCCAGGGAAACCTGTTTTCCCTGCACTGCCTCGACTTTCAAGCCGAGTATGGACTCACACCACAGTGACTCGTGGGACAGCCCTGTGGGAAAGCCTCGTGGGAAAGCCTCGAGGGAAAGCCTCAGATCCCTTGATCCACGTGAAGGGAAGCGTGACACTGCTGCTACAGCTCGGGAGAAAAGCGAACGTGCATGCCCCCACTCGAGACGAGGACTGACTCCCCTGGGGAGACTCCAGACGTACCCCAAGATCCATGTCAGCACTGGAGAGGAATCCTCAGGTTCCAGCACTGACTCCACACAAGGTCTTAGGCCCCGGCATCGACGGGAAAGGAATACCGAGATGCCGGAAGCCAATGTGAGGAATCCCGCCCGTGACAAGGTCATGAGGAAGGAAGCTGACATACGCAAGGCGTGCTCAGACTTCAGGGACCCCTCTGGAAAATCCTAAGCATGTACCCCAACAAAAATCTGCCGGCTTTTGTGCTCTGCTTTTCCACTCTTCTGACATTTTCTGGAAAAAGTCAATTCAGGGCTTTAGTCTTCTGCATTTGAAAGAGTGTTTCAATCCAAAAACCCCTCCGATGGCTTTCTAGCCTGCCTGCAGGACTCTGCGAGTGTGATTGTTTGAGGCCTCCTGACCGCAGGAGGCACAGGAAGCTTAAAACATCCTAGGAATGTAGGGGCTTCCGAAGAGTCAAAATCTTTAGAATAGGACTGATTAAAAGTTTCATTTGTTGAGTCAATGCTTGCTGCCGAATTTTCATATCCTTTATTTTTAGATATAGTTGGTATATAGAAAAACAAGTAGTAGACCTGGTATTAGCAACATTAGATCTTCGAGTTAAGTACCTTCTTTGTTATATCCCACTGCACCTTTGTTCTATAGAGATGTAACTTTAATGCTTTAAGGAGATGCAAATTAAAGAAAAACACTTCAGGGGAAACAAAATCAACATTCATTAAGGAAGAGAGATAAAAAGTGTTAACAAGCTTCTTGGCCAGAAGATAATGTAAATCACCTGAGACCTTTTGTATACAAAATGATGTATAGAAAGAGTCTGGGCTGCGAACGCTACATAATTCTGTGTTACCCATTGATCTCCATGTTTTATCAAAAGTATAAAAGGCCTTCTGAACAATAAAGGATCGGACCAGTTTCTCGGACCAGTTTCTCGGACCAGTTTCTCGAACTAGTCTCTCGGCCTGGTTTCTTGGGACTCTGGCTCCCCCCATGTCTCTCTCTCTCCTCTTCTCTCCCCTTTCCTCTCTCTGCTCTTTACTTTAACTTCAGGCTGAATCTCCATCTGGGGCGCGGAGGCTCGCCAGGTCTACTTACTTGCCCCGGCTGTTAAGACCCGCACGAAAGGGAGCTTAAGGCGAGGCACCCTTAGACATTCAAGCGGGCGCCGGTGGCCCAACGTAGATGGTGCAAATTCCTTGTCTGGAATTTTATTGGCCTTCCGCGTAAACCAAGCTATTCAGCCCTCTTCCTCCACTTAACCTTCTTACTACACTATAGTTTCTTAATCTAATCTTACATTAATAAAAAAACAAGTCTTTCCACGCCAACGCCGTCCACCCTTCGAGTTCCCTGGATCCACCGGGGCTGGACCCCGGCAAGTGGCGCCCGGAACAGGCTATTCGAAGGTAGGTTCCTCGGAGCAAAAGCTCCCCCCGGAGCACTCTCTGCTGCTCCCCCCGGAGCACTCTCCGTTGCTCCCCCCGGAGCACTCTCTGTTGCTCCCCCCGGAGTGACTTAATCACTCCCCCCGGAGTACTTTCGGGTACTCCCCCAGTGTTGAGTGTTCGGGACGGCTAGGACCCCACTCAGGGTGCCGCGGACCCCCCTGTAGGATAGACAGGGTGAGGAAGAGTGGGAAGTGTTCAAGGGTTTAAGAGAAACCTGGTGCTCTAGAGGTTGAAAAGAAACCTGCTATCCTAGGGTTAAAAACAAAACCCCCCTCGCCAAAGGTAAAACCTTTTGTTGAGGTAGACTTTTCTATAAGACTTAATTTTCTGACATGGGTAACAGTGAATCAAAAGAAAGACAGCTTTTTATAGGAGTAATCTTGCAGTTACTAACTAAACGAGGAATTAAAGTTAAAAAATCCAATATTCATTCATTTTTTTCCTTTGTACAAGAACAGTGTCCCTGGTTTCCAGAAGAAGGCACTGTTAACTTAGACACCTGGGAGAGAGTAGGAAAACAACTAAAAACTCACCATGCTGAACATGGCTCAGAAAAGGTGCCTACTGACGCCTTTTCCTTATGGAATATAATTAGGGACGCTCTAGACCCTGCCCCTGAATCTGAAAAGGTACACCTTAAAGAGGAAAGTGCACATAAAAAGGTATCTATCGAAGAGGAGAGTGATGAAAAGGAGGCTACACCTAGCTATCGGCAGTTGAATCAAATGATAGCTGCAATGACTGCCCAAGAAAAGGTAATAGATAGAGATGACAAAAAAGAGCAGGTTTCAGATGAGGAAGATCTGGAAGAAGAAGTAAGTCAAGATCATTCTGATGAGGATTGGTCTTTATTAAATAAAGATGCTCCAAGGAGTTTAAGAGAAACTTCTCCAATTAGATTATCTGCTCCAAAGAGCTTAATAAAAACTTCCCCAACCAGACCACCTGCTTCCAGAAATTCAAGAGAAATTTCCTTAATTAAGCCTTCTGCTTCCAGAGGCTCAAGACAAATGTCCCCCATCAGGATATATGCACCTGAGAGCTTAAGGCAGACATCCCCAGATAAAACATCCGTAAGACCTAAACACAAAACGGATAAAAAATTCCCAAAGTACGAAGAAAGTGACATAGGACACCCCTTGCCGCCCCCTCCCTATAAGGGTGAAGGGCCTCCACTAGAAGCTCCCCGAAGAAGGGTTTTCTCTAGCCCAGATGATGAACTTGATCCCCACCTTGAGGCTTGTTTCCCCATAATATTTGGTGGCAGCGGTGGCAGAACAGCCCCCCACTGGGAACCCATTCCAATGAAAATGATTAAAGAACTCAAACAGGCTTGTGCTTTGTATGGGCCTAAAGCCCCGTATACTGTATCATTGGTGGAGGCTTTAGCGGGCAGATGGATGACACCCCATGACTGGAAGACAGTCGCTAAAGCTTGTCTGTCTGGAGGTCAATATGTACTTTGGAGAACTGAATATGAAGATCTTGCCCAAAAACAGGCTGATGCTAACCAAAAATATGGCCCAAGATATATTATAAAAAGTATGTTGGCAGGGACTAATGATTTCGGAACACTTAGAGATCAAATGGGATTAGACAAAACTACTTTAGATCAAGTAACCGCCTGCGCCCTTGGGGCTTGGCGTTTGTTGCCTGAAGGGAAAGAATCTACCTCGTCCTTCTCAAATGTTAAACAAAAACCAGAAGAGCCATATGAAGACTTTATATCAAGACTTGCAGAGGCAGTCAACAGAGTAATTTCCAATACTGAGGCAGCTAGTATATTGATAAAACAACTGGCATTTGAAAATGCTAATTCTACCTGCCAGGCCATTTTACGTCCTATTAAAAAAACTGGGGAAATAATAGATTATATCAGGCAATGTGCAGATGTAGGACCAGCAATGATGCAGGGCGTTGCCATAGCTGCAGCCATAAAGGGAAATTCTTACCAGCAGGCAGTACAGTCCTTTTTTACAAATAAAAATAACCCGTCAAAGAGTCATTCCAGTAGTCCAGGCCAGAATATTGGTTTATCCAAGGCCTGCTTCTCTTGCGGACGGGAAGGGCACTTTATGCGAGCTTGTCCCCAAAAAGCAACCGGTTCTTCTCTGCCGAATTCTGTGCATACTAATCTCCCTAGATCTCTCTGCCCTCGTTGTCAAAAAGGATATCATTGGGCAAAAGAATGTAGGTCACAATTCCATAGAAATGGAGCCTTTTTGGGCCCCGACCAGCAGTCGGGAAACGGATTGAGGGGCCAGCCTCAGGCCCCGACAACAATTGGGGCAGCCTCACTGAACCCATTCATTCCCTTCGTCCCGTCGCAGAACTCATCAGAGCAACCCCAGGCAGCGCAGGACTGGACCTCAGTTCCACCACCTCAGCAATATTAACACCAGATAGCCCCACTGTGAAAATCCCTACAGGAGTTAAAGGCCCATTACCAACAGGTTTACTAGGAATTATACTAGGCAGAAGTTCCTTAGCTATGCAAGGTCTCACAATCATCCCTGGAGTAATTGACTCAGATTATACAGGAGAAATCCAGATAATGATTTCACCCCCAATTAAAACTTTCCAAATACATCAGGGACAAAGAATAGCCCAACTTTTGCTTTTGCCTTACCACACTGCAATTGGGCACACAGCTACTCAGAATAAAAGGCAGGATAAAGGATTTGGGTCTAGTGATATGGTTTTTTGGATAACAGAAATTACTCAGAAACGTCCTATGAAAACTATTCTGATTAATGGCAAGTCTATTGTGGGGTTATTAGACACAGGAGCAGACGTTTCTTGCATTTCAGGAAAAGACTGGCCCAGCTCCTGGCCCACACATACTACTGAAAATAACTTGGTGGGGATAGGAAGAGCCCCCACAGTAGCCAAAAGTGCAAAAATTTTAGATTGGCAATTTGAGGATACCCGTGGAACTTTCCAACCGTATGTAGTCCCTTCACTCCCCTTTACCCTGTGGGGGAGGGACGTGCTGTCTCAAATGGGAGTGTTACTTTTTAGCCCTGATGATAAAGTGACCTCTCAGATGTTGCAGATGGGCTATGATCCATCAAAAGGATTGGGTAAACAACAGACAGGGATAATTGAGCCAATTTGCCCAACTCCTCGCAAGTTACGTGCTGGATTGGGATATCCAAATTTATAATGGAGGCCATTGTTTTTGCTGCCGACCCCATTACATGGAAATCTCAAGATCCGGTGTGGGTAGAACAATGGCCTCTGCATAAGGAAAGATTACTGGCAGCTAAAGCATTAATCTTTGAACAATTAGAATTGGGACATATTGAGCCCTCCAATAGCCCCTGGAACACTCCTATTTTTGTCATTAAGAAAAAATCTGGTAAATGGCGACTTTTACAGGATTTGAGAGCTATTAATGCCACCATGGAGGACATGGGGGCCTTACAGCCTGGGCTCCCTTCCCCAGTAGCCGTTCCAGAGGGATATAATATAATTGTTATTGATTTACAAGATTGTTTTTTCACTATTCCCTTAAATCCTGAGGATAAAAAGCGATTTGCCTTTAGTCTGCCATCAGAAAATCTTAAGCAGCCTTACTTACGGTTTCAGTGGAAGGTTTTGCCTCAGGGAATGAAAAATAGCCCTACCTTATGCCAAAAATTTGTTAATGCCGCTCTAGAAGATATTAGGGTTAAATATGAACACGTATATATGATTCACTATATGGATGATATTTTAATAGCTCATCCTGATAGAGTTCACCTGCAAACTGTCCTCCAGGACCTGACCCAGGCATTGACAGACAGAGGCCTAAAAATTGCCCCAGAAAAAATTCAAATCAATCCGCCCATAACTTACTTAGGGAGAGTCATAAATTCGGAAACGGTGACTCATACCCCGTTGCAATTGAGAAAAGACCATCTTATTACTTTAAATGATTATCAAAAACTTTTAGGTGATATTAATTGGATTAGGCCATATTTAAAATTAACCACTGCCGAATTAAAACCTCTTTTTAACATTTTACGCGGGGATCCTGATCCAACCTCTAAAAGACAATTAACAGCTGAGGCTCAAGAAGCCCTAGACAAAGTAGAAGCAGCCTTATCGAATAGCTATGTAAAAAGAATTGATTTGACGATGACTTGGCAGTTCCTTTGCCTAGCTACTCCAGTGGCGCCTACGGGAGTTCTGTGGCAAGGCGGCCCTTTAGAATGGATCCATCTTCCCACCCAAGCTAAAAAAGTCGTGGCTTCTTATCCTGGTTTAATTGCCACATTAATACTAAAAGGAAGGAAGCGGAGCATTGAATTATTTGGTAAGGAGCCATCAGAGATTGTAATTCCATATAATAAGGAGCAGCTTGATGCTCTTCTAATGTTTGATGAAGACTGGCAGATTGCTATAGGGAATTACTGTGGTCAAATTTTGCATCATTTACCCTCACATGTTTTGCTAAATTTTATGTCTAACCATCCAGTTATTTTTCCTGTCCGGTGTAAACAGTTCCCTATTTCAGATGCTCAGGTAGTCTTTACTGATGGATCGGCTAATGGTAGAGCCTCTATAGTCACAAGAGATCATCAGAAACTTTTGGAAACACAAGAAACTTCAGCTCAAAGAGCTGAAATCACAGCTGTTATTGAGGCCTTTGTTATGTTTGCAGAGAAAGAATTTAACCTTTATTCTGACTCTCAGTATGTGGTCAGGCTGTTTCCACACATTGAGACTGCAGTTTTGCCTGAAAACAAAACCGCTATCTACCATTTGTTAACTAGACTGCAGCAGCAAATTTGGAAAAGAAATCGGGCGTTCTTTATCGGCCACATTCGAGCTCATTCCGGCCTGCCTGGCCCTTTAAATGCTCTCAATGAATTGGCAGATTCGTTAACCAGGATTTCAGTGGCTTCTGTTTTTGAAGAAGCTCGAGCTTCTCACTCACTTCATCATCAGAATGCCACTGCCTTACGATACCAGTTTCAAATTCCTCGAGAATCTGCCCGAGAGATTGTTCGTTCTTGTTCACATTGTCCTACTACCGTGAATGCTTTGCCTCTGGGAGTTAACCCTCGCGGTCTCAAACCTAATGCACTCTGGCAAATGGATGTAACCCATGTCTCTTCGTTTGGAAAACTGTCTTTTGTTCATGTAACTGTAGATACCTTCTCTCATGTTATTATTGCCACTGCTCGTACAGGGGAAGCAGTTAAAGATGTAATACAACATCTTTTTACATGCTTTTCCTATCTGGGCTTGCCAAAAGCTTTAAAAACTGATAATGCCCCTGCTTACACTTCTAAATCTTTTCAGCAATTCTGTACAAGATTTCAAATTAAACATAACACCGGCATCCCTTATAACCCGCAAGGACAAGCCATTGTGGAAAGAGCACATCAAACACTGAAAATCCATATTCAAAAACTAAAAGAAGGGGAATTTAAATATAGTTCCCCCCATCAGATTTTGAAACATGCTCTTTTCGTGATAAATAACTTAAATACTGATTCATCCGGAAACACTGCAATGCTTCGCCATTGGTGCCCAGAGCAATTGAATGCAAAACCATTAGTAAAATGGAGGGACCTTCTCTCCGGACAATGGAAAGGTCCTGACCCCTTATTAACCAGTGGGCGAGGGTATGCTTGTGTTTTTCCACAGGACGCGGACGCTCCGATTTGGGTTCCAGACAGACTAATTCGCCATGTCTCAGCTCCCCGGATACCAGAATCCCCCGCCACCGCGATCTCTAAAAAGGAAGAAACTCCCTCTTCCTCCGCTCCCTCCGCCAGCACGGGAAACGCCGCTGACCCTAGGACAGCTGACATTGGAGATCCCGGATAGGCGAGGAGCGGAGCCACCCACTGGACAGATGTCACGACTTCAGATACAGGATATTGCGCCCCCTGATTTTTTGCCTCGCAGGAATCCATTAGGACGCCCAGCTCAGTCAACCCAACAAGCCTCCTTACCTACCTGGGGACAGATTAAAGCCCTCTGTCGCCAGGCACAGGGGATAGCTACCCTACAGGGATCGTCAGTCTCTCCTGAAAAGGTGTTTATTGCCATGCTTGCCTTGCTCTCTTGCCAGGTAAGCGCTGCTCCCATTCCAACCAAATATTGGGCGTTTCTCCCGGATCCCCCAACTTTCCAAGTTGTTACTTGGAACAGTGACCCCATACGAGTTAGTACAGACCAGCCTCGCCTTTTGGGAGGATCCTATACTTCCTATACAAAAGACCAATACCCTATTAATTTCAAATTATACCTTTAAAGGACTAGCAGATGATTTTCCTGTTTGCTTTAATTTTCCTCCTGGCCTTACAGGAGATTTCTTTACCAAGACAGGATGCGTTGGAGCCTCCACAAAAGCAGTTATGACAGATTCCCCAAACCTCTAAATTTGCATCTAAAGGGGATCGGTCTGCTTGGATATTACGAGCCCGTATGCCTGGGGTCCTTGGCTCCTATAAGTCCTTGTCTCTCGAAACTCCATCAGACTATCCAAATTGTGACGATGTTGCTCCCTCAGATGTTGTTTGGAAAACTATAGATGATCATTTCAGGATATCCAATTTGGAAGTCTTGTATTTATAATTCGAAAATAGATTACAATATGCCGGGAGGAAGAAATTGTGCAATTCAGGACTGGAGCAACCCAAATCCAGGTCAAGACCCTGAGTCTGACGATGGCTTTATCAATAGATTGGATAATTGGAAAAAATATTCAGTTTCTTGGCCGTTAGTTGCCACCAGACGGCATCATAACCAATTCGTACCCCCTATGCTGTCTTATACGACTAGAGGTAAAACCTTTTGGCAGCCAGAAATTTGGAGAGCCCTTGCAGCCACCGCCCCTATTATTTTAATCCGACCAAAGAATACCTCTACCTACTCCATTTTAGCTTGTTTACCCTCTCCTTATGTTTTTCTTTTCACTAATGATTCTGAAAGACTTAACATACAATTGAATTATACAGGTGGACCCCATGTAGTGTCTTGTGAACAATGTATGCTTTCATCCTGTTTAACTCCTCAATATAAAGTTTGCTCTTTCATGGTTTTAAAACGTCCGTCCTATCTCATGGTACCTGTAACTGTGGCCACGTATTGGTATGATAACCATGGCCTAGCTGTACTGCAACGGCTACAAGATTAAATGCGGACACGACGGTTTGTGGGCTTACTTGTTTTGGGAATATCGGCTTTGATAACTGCAATTACTTCTGTTACTGTGGCGGCATTGTCATTGTCTCAACAAGTGCATACTGCCCAATATGTTGATACCGTATCCAAAAATGTTTCTTTAACGCTGGCAACCCAGGAAATTATAGATAGGAAGCTAGAAATAAGGGTTGATGCCTTAGAAGAAGCAGTAATGCATATTGGGACTGAATTACAGAGTCTGAAAGTGAAAATGGCTCTTTCATGTCATGCTGATTACCGGTGGATATGTGTTACATCCCTGAAAGTAAATGAGACAGATTTTGAATGGGAGAGAGTCAAAAATCATATTTTAGGTGTTTGGAACAGCTCAGATATTAGTTTAGACTTAGGGAAACTTCATAATCAGATTCAGACCTTGGAACACTCTCGATTAGATTTTACTGCTGCAGGAGAAGCCAATGACTTTTTCCACACCTTCTCTGACTTCATTTCTGGAAAAACTCTTCTGACTACTGTTTCTAGCTATGCTGCTGTGGGGTGCCATAATCCTGCTCCTTGTAATCGTGCTTCCTTGTGTTGTCAGGACTCTTCGGCAGAGCATTCAGAATCTCGCGACTGAACTGCACCTAATTTTTTAAAAAATAATAAAGAAGGGGGAGATGCCGGAAGCCAATGTGAGGAATCCCGCCCGTGACAAGGTCATGAGGAAGGAAGCTGACATACGCAAGGCGTGCTCAGACTTCAGGGACCCCTCTGGAAATTCCTAAGCATGTACCCCAACAAAAAATCTGCCGGCTTTTGTGCTCTGCTTTTCCACTCTTCTGACATTTTCTGGAAAAAGTCAATTCAGGGCTTTAGTCTTCTGCATTTGAAAGAGTGTTTCAATCCAAAAACCCCTCCGATGGCTTTCTAGCCTGCCTGCAGGACTCTGCGAGTGTGATTGTTTGAGGCCTCCTGACCGCAGGAGGCACAGGAAGCTTAAAACATCCTAGGAATGTAGGGGCTTCCGAAGAGTCAAAATCTTTAGAATAGGACTGATTAAAAGTTTCATTTGTTGAGTCAATGCTTGCTGCCAAATTTTCATATCCTTTATTTTTAGATATAGTTGGTATATAGAAAAACAAGTAGTAGACCTGGTATTAGCAACATTAGATCTTCGA
Organism: Capra hircus; assembly: GCF_001704415.2. Classification (NCBI taxonomy): domain Eukaryota; kingdom Metazoa; phylum Chordata; class Mammalia; order Artiodactyla; family Bovidae; genus Capra; species Capra hircus. The sequence continues at coordinate 17,880 of NW_017194469.1, forward strand.
GTTAAGTACCTTCTTTGTTATATCCCACTGCACCTTTGTTCTATAGAGATGTAACTTTAATGCTTTAAGGAGATGCAAATTAAAGAAAAACACTTCAGGGGAAACAAAATCAACATTCATTAAGGAAGAGAGATAAAAAGTGTTAACAAGCTTCTTGGCCAGAAGATAATGTAAATCACCTGAGACCTTTTGTATACAAAATGATGTATAGAAAGAGTCTGGGCTGCGAACGCTACATAATTCTGTGTTACCCATTGATCTCCATGTTTTATCAAAAGTATAAAAGGCCTTCTGAACAATACAGGATCGGACCAGTTTCTCGGACCAGTTTCTCGGACCAGTTTCTCGAACTAGTCTCTCGGCCTGGTTTCTTGGGACTCTGGCTCCCCCCATGTCTCTCTCTCTCCTCTTCTCTCCCCTTTCCTCTCTCTGCTCTTTACTTTAACTTCAGGCTGAATCTCCATCTGGGGCGCGGAGGCTCGCCAGGTCTACTTACTTGCCCCGGCTGTTAAGACCCGCACGAAAGGGAGCTTAAGGCGAGGCACCCTTAGATATTCAAGCGGGCGCCGGTGGCCCAACGTAGATGGTGCAAATTCCTTGTCTGGAATTTTATTGGCCTTCCGCGTAAACCAAGCTATTCAGCCCTCTTCCTCCATTAACCTTCTTACTACACTATAGTTTCTTAATCTAATCTTACATTAATAAACAAACAAGTCTTTCCACGCCAACGCCGTCCACCCTTCGAGTTCCCTGGATCCACCGGGGCTGGACCCCGGCACCGAGAGGCACCCGAACAACTCGCATGGGGACTGGCCTTTCCTGAGGCGACCAGAGCGGGTCCCTGAGGTCCCCGTCGTAAGTCGAGAGCACCTGCCGCAACTCGAGAAAATCCAGGAAGTTCTCCCCTCCAGGCGAGATGAGGCCCATTTCCGCTGAGGCGTCTCGAGGCTAATCACACCTAAACTCTGCAACTTACAAAGGGTCCTTCACACCCTTGCTGCAACTCAAGAAGTTCCCCGACATACCCGTCTCCATTCGAGAGGAAGCACGAGAGTACCCCCCAATTCCAGAGGAGCCCCGTTTCTGCCTCCTAGCTTGAGAGGAGGGATCCTTTCCCTGCGTGGTCGGGAAAGAATTCCCGGCGTTCCCGTCGCATCTCAAGAGGAGGCGCTCTCCACAGGAAAGGCGAGAGGAACTCCAGGGTCGTGCCACCATTCCCAGAGTCCCCCAGATGTCTCAGTCCATTCCAGGCATACCTGTTTTTCCTGCACTGCCTAGACTTTCAAGCCGAGGATCGACTCACAACACGGTGGCACGTGGGACAGCCCTGCGGGAAAGCCTTGTGGGAAAGCCTCGTGCGAAAGCCTCGAGGGAAAGCTACAGATCCCATGATCCACGCGAATGGAAGCGTGACACTGCTGCTAGAGCTCAGGAGGAAAGCACACGTGCATGCCCCACACGAGACGAGTACTGACTCCCCTGGGGAGACTCCAGAAGTACCCCAAGATCCAAGTCATCACTGGAGAGAAATCCTCAGTTTCTGGCACCGACTCCACACAAGGTCTTAGGCCCCGGCATCAACAGTAGAGGAATCCCGAGAGACCCCCGAGCAACTCGCATGGGGACTGGCCTTTCCTGAGGCCACCAGAGCGGGTCCCTGAGGTCCCCGTCGTAAGTTGAGAGCACCTGCCGCAACTCGAGAGAATCCAGGAGGTTATCCCCTCCAGGCGAGATGAGGCCCATTTCCGCTGAGGGGTCTCGAGGCTAATCACACCTAACCTCTGGAACATCCAAAGAGTCCTTCACATCCTTGCTGCAACTCAAGAAGTTCCCCGACATAACCGTCTCGACTCGAGAGGAAGCACGAGAGTCCCACCCACATCCAGAGGAGTCCCGTTTCCTCCTCATAGCTCGAGAAGAGGGATCCTTTCCCTGTGTGGTCGGGAAAGAATTCCTTGCGTGCCCGTCGAATCTCAAGAGGAGGCGCTCTCCACAGGAAAGGCGAGAGGAACTCCAGGTTCATACCACCATTCCCAGAGTCCCTCAGATATCTCAGTCCATTCCAGCGAAACCTGTTTTCCTGAACTGCTTCGAATTTCAAGCCGAGGATCGACTCACACCACGGTCCCCTTGTGGACACCTGAAAGCCTGGACCGACCGTGACACTGCTGCTACAGCTCTTCCATGCCCCCAATCGACGACGTCTGACTGCCCTGGTGAGACTCCTAACCCAAGATCCATGTCAGCACGGGAGAGGAATCCTCAGGTTTCGCAAGGTCCCCCAATCGAGACGAGGTCTGACTGCCCTGGTGAGACTCCAGAAGTACCCCAAGATCCATGTCAGCACGGGAGAGGAATCCTCAGTTCCAGCACCGACTCGACACAAGGTCTTAGGCCCTGGCATCGACGGGAGAGGATCCCGAGAGGCCCGAGAAACTTGCATGGGGACTGGCCTTTCCTGAGGCCACCAGAGCGGTCCCTGAGGTCCCCGTCGTAAGTCCAGAGCACCTGCCACAACTCGAGAAAATCCAGGAGGTTCTCCCCTCCAGGCGAGATGAGGCCCATTTCCGCTGAGGCGTCTCGACGCTAGTCACACCTAAACTCTGGAACTTCCAAAAGGTCCTTCACACCCTTGCTGCAACTCAAGAAGTTCCCGACATACCCGTCTCCACTCGAAGAGGAAGCACGAGAGTTCTGCCCACATCCAGAGCCCCGTTTCCGCCTACTAGCTCGAGAGGAGGGATCCTTTCCTGCGTGGTCGGAAAGTATTCCCGGCGTTCCCGTCGCATCTCAAGAGGAGCGCTCTCCACAGGAAGGCGAGAGGAACTCCAGGTCGCTGCCACCATT
>NW_017194470.1:0-9330 GCF_001704415.2 Capra hircus
GATTCCTCTGCCCGTCGATGCCCGGCCTAAGATCTTGTGTGGAGTCGTGCCGGAACCTGAGGATTCCTCTCCAGTGCTGACATGGATCTTGGGTACTTCTGGAGTCTCCCCAGGGGGAGTCAGTCCTCGTCTCGAGTGGGGCATGCACGTGCGCTTTCCTCCCGAGCTGTAGCAGCAGTGTCACGCTTCCCTTCGCGTGGATCAAGGGATCTATGGCTTTCAAAGGAGGCTTTCCCACGAGTTTTCCCACGAGGCTTTCCCACAGGGTTGTCCTTCGTGCCACCGTGGTGTGAGTCGATCCTCGGCTTGAAAGTCGAGGCAGTGCAGGGAAAACAGGTTTCCCTGGAATGGACTGAGACATCTGGGGGAATCTGGGAATGGTGGCACGACCCTGGTGTTCCTCTCGCCTTTCCTGTGGAGAGCGCCTCCTGTTGAGATGCGACGGAACTCCGGGAATTCCTTCCTGACCACGCAGGGAAACGATACCTCCTCCCGAGCTAGGAAACGGAAACGGGGCTCCTCTGGATGTGGGCGGGATTATCGTGCTTCCTCTCGAGTGGAGACGGGTATGTTGGGGATCTTCTTGAGTTGCAGCAAGTGTGTGAAGGACCTTTGGAATTTCCAGATGTTAGGTGTGATTAGCCTCGAGACGCCTCAGCAGAAATGGGCCTCATCTCGCTTGGAGGGGAGAACCTCCTGGATTTTCTCGACTTGGGGCAGTTGCTCTCGACTTACGATGGGACATCAGGGACCCGCTCTGGTGGACTCAGGAAAGGCCAGCCTCATGCGAGTTGCTCGGGGGCCTCTCGGGATTCCTCTCCCGTCGATGCTGGGGCCTAAGACCTTGTGTGGAGTCAGTGCTGTAACCTGAGCATTCCTCTCCAGTGCTAACATGGATCTTGGGGTACTTCTGGAGTCTCCCCAGGGTAGTCAGTCCTCGTCTCGTGTGGGGGCATGCACGTGTGCTTTCCTCTCGAGCTGTAGCAGCAGTGTCGTGCTTCCCATCGCGTGGATCAAGGGATCAGGGACTTTCCAAGGAGGGCTTTCCCACGAGGCTTTACCACAGGGCTGTTCCACGTGCCACCGTGGTGTGAGTCGATCCTCGGCTTGAAAGTCGAGGCAGTGCAGGGAAAACAGGTTTCCCTGGAATGGACTGAGACATCTGGGGGACTCTGGGAATGGTGGCACGACCCTGGAGTTCCTCTCGCCTTTCCTGTGGAGAGCGCCTCCTCTTGAGATGCGTCGGAAATGCCGGGAATTCTTTCCCGACCACGCAGGGAAAGGATCCCTCCTCTCGAGCTGGGAGGCGGAAACGGGGCTCCTCTGGATGTGGGCGGGACTCTCGTGCTTCCTCTCGAGTGGAGACGGGTATGTGGGGAACTTCTTGAATTGCAGCAAGGGTTTGAAGGACCCTTTGGAAGTTCCAGAGGTTAGGTGTTATTAGCCTCGAGACGCCTCAGTGGAAATGCGCCTCATCTCGCCTGGAGGGGACAACCTCCTGGATTTTCTTGACTTGCAGCAGGTGCTCTCGACTTACGACGGGGACCACGGGACCCTTCTGGAGGCCTCAGGAAAGGCCAGTCCCCATGCGAGTTGCTCGGGAGCCTTTCGGGATTTCTCTCCCGTCGATGCAGGCGCCTAAGACCTTGTGCGGAGTCGGTGCCGGAACCTGAGGATTCCTCTTCAGTGCTGAATGGATCTTGGGGTATTTCTGGAGTCTGCCCAGGGGAGTCAGTCCTCGTCTCGAGAAGGGGCATTCACGTGCGCTTTCCTGCCGAGCTGTAGCAACAGTGTCACGCTTCTCTTCGCATGGGTCAAGGGATCTGTGCCTTTCCCTCGAGGCTTTCCCAAAGGGCTGTCCCACGTGCCACCGTGGTGTGTGTCGATGTCGATCCTCGGCTTGAAAGTCGAGGCAGTGCAGGGAAAACAGGTTTCCCTGGAATGGACTGAGACATCTTAGGGACTCTGGGAATGGTGGCACGACCCTGGAGTTCCTCTCGCCTTTCCTGTGGAGAGCGCCTCCTCTTGAGATGCGACGGGAACTCCGGGAATTCCTTCTGACCACGCAGGGAAACGATACCTCCTCCCGAGCTAGGAAACGGAAACGGGGCTCCTCTGGATGTGGGCGGGATTATCGTGCTTCCTCTCGAGTGGAGACGGGTATGTTGGGGATCTTCTTGAGTTGCAGCAAGTGTGTGAAGGACCTTTGGAATTTCCAGATGTTAGGTGTGATTAGCCTCGAGACGACTCAGCAGAAATGGGCCTCATCTCGCTTGGAGGGGAGAACCTCCTGGATTTTCTCGACTTGGGGCAGTTGCTCTCGACTTACGATGGGGACATCAGGGACCCGCTCTGGTGGACTCAGGAAAGGCCAGCCTCATGCGAGTTGCTCGGGGGCCTCTCGGGATTCCTCTCCCGTCGATGCTGGGGCCTAAGACCTTCTGTGGAGTCGGTGCCGGAACCTGAGGATTCCTCTCCAGTGCTGACATGGATCTTTGGATACTTCTGGAGTCTCCCCAGGACAGTCAGTCCTCTACTCGAGTTGGGGCATGCACATGCGCTTTCCTCCCGAGCTTTAGCAGCAGTGTCACGCTTACCTTCGCGTGGATCAAGGGATCTGTGGCTTTCCCTAGAGGCTTTCCCACGGGGCTTTCCCACAGGGCTGCCCCACGTGCCACTCTGGTGTGAGTCGATCCTCGGCTTGAAAGTCGAGGCAGTGCAGGGAATACAGGTTCCTGGAATGGACTGAGACAACTGGGGGACTCTGGGAATGGTGGCAGGTACCTGGAGTTCCTCTCGCTTTTCCTCTGGAGAGCGCCTCCTCTTGAGATGGGACGGGAACGCCGCGAATTCTTTCCCGACCACGCAGGGAAAGGATCAAACCTCTCGACCTAGGAGGCGGAAACGTGGCTCCTCTTGATGTGGCGGGACTCTCCTGCTTCCTCTCGAGTGGAGACGGGTATGTCGGGGAACTTCTTGAGTTGCAGCAAGGGTTTGAAGGACCTTTTGGAAGTTCCAGAAGTTAGGTGTGATTTTCCTGGAGACGCCTCAGCGGAAATGGGCCTCATCTCGCCTGGAGGGGAGAACCTCCTGTATTTCTCGAGTTGCGGCAGGTGCTCTCGACTAACGACGGGGACCTCAGGGACCCGCTCTGGTGGCCTCAGGAATGGCCAGTCCCCATGCGAGTTGCTCGGGGGCCTCTCCGGATTCCTCTCCCGTCGATGCCGGGGTCTAAAACCTTGTGTGGAATCGGTGCCGAACCTGAGGATTCCTCTCCAGTGCTGACATGGACCTTGGGGTACTTCTGGAGTCTCCCCAGTGGAGTCAGTCCTCGTCTCGAGTGGGGGCATGCATGTGCTCTTTCCTCCCGAGCTGTAGCAGCAGTGTCATGCTTCCCTTCGTGTGGATCAAGGGATCTGTCGCTTTCCCTCGAGGCTTTCCCACGAGGCTTTCCCCGAGGCTTTCCCACAGGGTTGCCCACGTGCCACTGTGGTATGATTCGAACCTCGTCTTGAAAGTCGAGGCAGTGCAGGTTTTACAGGTTCCAGGAATGGACTGAGACATGTGGGGGACTCAGGGAATGGTGGCACGACACTGGAGTTCCTCTCGCCTTTCCTGTGGAGAGAGCCTCCTCTTGAGATGCGACGAGAATGCCGGGAAATCTTTACCGACCACGCAGGGAAAGGATCCCTCCTCTGGAGCTAGGAGGCGGAAACGGGGCTCCTCTTGATGTGGGCGGAACTCTTGCGCTTCCTCTCCAGTGGAGACGCATAAGTCGGGGAACTTCTTGAGTTGCAGCAAGGGTGTGAAGGATCCTTTGGAAGTTCCAGATGTTAGATGTGATTAGCCTCGAGACGCCTCAGCGGAAATGGGCCTCAACTCGCCTGGAGGGGAGAACCTCCTGTATTATCTCGAGTTTCCGCAGGTGCTCTCGACTTACGACGGGGACCTCAGGGACCCGCTCTGGTGGCATCAGGAAAGGCCAGTGCCCATGCGAGTTGCTCGGGGCTTTTCGGGATTCCTCTCCCGTCGATGCTGGGTCCTAAGACCTTGTGTGGAGTCGGTGCTGGAACCTGAGTATTCCTCTTGAGTGCTGACATGCATCAGGGGTACTTCTGGAGTCTCCCCAGGGGAGTCAGTCCTCGTCTCGAGTGGGGGCATTCACGTGGGCATTCCTCCCGATCTGAAGCAGCAGTGTCGCGCTTCCCTTCGCGTGGATCAAGGGATCTGTGGCTTTCCCTCGAGGCTTTCCCACGAGGCTTTCCCAAAGGGCTGTTCCACGTGCCACCGTGGTGTGAGTCGATCCTCGGCTTGAAAGTCGAGGCAGTGCAGGGAAAACAGGTTTCCCTGGAATGGACTGAGACATCTGGGGGACTCTGGGAATGTGGCACGACCCTGGAGTTCCTCTCGCCTTTCCTGTGGAGAGCGCCTCCTCTTGAGATGCGACGGGAACGCCGGGAATTCTTTCCGAACACGCAGTGAAAGGATCCCTCCTCTCAGGCTAGGAGGCGGAAACGGGGCTCCTCTGGATGTGGGCGGGACTCTCGTGCTTCCTCTCAAGTGGAGACGGGTAAGTCGGGGAACTTCTTGAGTTGCAGCAAGGGTGTGAAGGACCCTTTGGAAGTTCCAGATGTTAGAATTGATTAGCCTCGAGACGCCTCAGCGGAAATGGGCCTCGTCTCGCCTGGAGCGAGAATCTCCTGTATTTTCTAGAGTTGCGGCAGGTGCTCTCAACTTACGACGGGGACCTCAGGGACACGCTCTAGTGGCCTCAGAAAAGGCCAGTCCCCATGCGAGTTGCTCGGGGGCCTCTCGGGATTCCTCTCCCGTCGATGCCCGGGCCTAAGATCTTGTGTGGAGTCGGTGCCGGAACCTGAGGATTCCTCTCCAGTGCTGACATGGATCTTGGGGTACTTCTGGAGTCTCCCCAGGGGAGTCAGTCCTCGTCTCGAGTGGGGGCATGCACGTGCGCTTTCCTCCCGAGCTGTAGCAGCAGTGTCACGCTTCCCTTCGCGTGGATCAAGGGATCTATGGCTTTCAAAGGAGGCTTTCCCACGAGGTTTTCCCACGAGGCTTTCCCACAGGGTTGTCCTTCGTGCCACCGTGGTGTGAGTCGATCCTCGGCTTGAAAGTCGAGGCAGTGCAGGGAAAACAGGTTTCCCTGGAATGGACTGAGACATCTGGGGGAATCTGGGAATGGTGGCACGACCCTGGAGTTCCTCTCGCCTTTCCTGTGGAGAGCGCCTCCTGTTGAGATGCGACGGGAACTCCGGAATTCCTTCCCGACCACGCAGGAAACGATACCTCCTCCCGAGCTAGGAAACGGAAACGGGGCTCCTCTGGATGTGGGCGGGATTATCGTGCTTCCTCTCGAGTGGAGACGGGTATGTTGGGGATCTTCTTGAGTTGCAGCAAGTGTGTGAAGGACCTTTGGAATTTCCAGATGTTAGGTGTGATTAGCCTCGAGACGCCTCAGCAGAAATGGGCCTCATCTCGCTTGGAGGGGAGAACCTCCTGGATTTTCTCGACTTGGGGCAGTTGCTCTCGACTTACGATGGGGACATCAGGGACCCGCTCTGGTGGACTCAGGAAAGGCCAGCCTCATGCGAGTTGCTCGGGGGCCTCTCGGGATTCCTCTCCGTCGATGCTGGGGCCTAAGACCTTGTGTGGAGTCAGTGCTGTAACCTGAGCATTCCTCTCCAGTGCTAACATGGATCTTGGGGTACTTCTGGAGTCTCCCCAGGGAGTCAGTCCTCGTCTCGTGTGGGGGCATGCACGTGCGCTTTCCTCTCGAGCTGTAGCAGCAGTGTCGTGCTTCCCATCGCGTGGATCAAGGGATCAGGGACTTTCCAAGGAGGCTTTCCCACGAGGCTTTCCCACGAGGCTTTACCACAGGGCTGTTCCACGTGCCACCGTGGTGTGAGTCGATCCTCGGCTTGAAAGTCGAGGCAGTGCAGGGAAAACAGGTTTCCCTGGAATGGACTGAGACATCTGGGGGACTCTGGGAATGGTGGCACGACCCTGGAGTTCCTCTCGCCTTTCCTGTGGAGAGCGCCTCCTCTTGAGATGCGTCGGAAATGCCGGGAATTCTTTCCCGACCACGCAGGGAAAGGATCCCTCCTCTCGAGCTGGGAGGCGGAAACGGGGCTCCTCTGGATGTGGGCAGAACTCTCGTGCTTCCTCTCGAGTGGAGACGGGTATGTGGGGAACTTCTTGAATTGCAGCAAGGGTTTGAAGGACCCTTTGGAAGTTCCAGAGGTTAGGTGTTATTAGCCTCGAGACGCCTCAGTGGAAATGCGCCTCATCTCGCCTGGAGGGGACAACCTCCTGGATTTTCTTGACTTGCAGCAGGTGCTCTCGACTTACGACGGGGACCACGGGGACCCTTCTGGAGGCCTCAGGAAAGGCCAGTCCCCATGCGAGTTGCTCGGGAGCCTTTCGGGATTTCTCTCCCGTCGATGCAGGCGCCTAAGACCTTGTGCGGAGTCGGTGCCGGAACCTGAGGATTCCTCTTCAGTGCTGAATGGATCTTGGGGTATTTCTGGAGTCTGCCCAGGGGAGTCAGTCCTCGTCTCGAGAGGGGCATTCACGTGCGCTTTCCTGCCGAGCTGTAGCAACAGTGTCACGCTTCTCTTCGCATGGGTCAAGGGATCTGTGCCTTTCCCTCGAGGCTTTCCCAAAGGGCTGTCCCACGTGCCACCGTGGTGTGTGTCGATGTCGATCCTCTCCAGTGCTGACATGGATTTTGGGTACTTTTGGAGTCTCCAGAGGGGAGTCAGTCCTCGTCTCGAATTGGGGCATTCACGTGCGATTTCCTCTCGAGCTGTAGCAGCAGTGTCACGCTTCTCTTCCCGTGGATCAAGGGATCTGTGGCTTTCCCTCGAGGCTTGCCCACGAGGCTTTCCCACAGGGTTGTCCCACAAGCCACCGTGGTGTGAGTCGATCCTCGGCTTGAAAGTCGTGGCAGTGCAGGGAAAAACCGGTTTCCCTGGAATGGACTGAGACATCTGGGGGACTCTGGGAATGGTGGCACGACCCTGGATTACCTCTCGCCCTTCCTGTGGAGAGCCCCTCCTCTTGAGATGCGACGGGAACGCCGGGAATTCTTTCCCGACCACGCAGGGAAAGAATCCCAGCTCACGAGCTAGGAGGCGCAAACGGGGCTCCTCTGGATGAGGAGGGACTCTCCTCATTCCTCTCGAGTGGAGACGGGTATGTCGGGGAACTTCTTGAGTTGCAGCATGACTGTGAAAGACTCTTTAGAAGTTCCAGAGTTCACGTGTGATTAGCCTCGAGACACCTCAGTGGAAACGGGCCTCATCTCGCCTGCAGGGGAGAACCTCCTGGATTTTCTCGAGTTGCGGCAGGTGCTCTCGAGTTACGACGGAGACCTCAGGGACCCTCTCTGGTGACCTCAGGATAGGCCAGTCCCCATGCGAGCTACTAGGGGCCTCTCAGGATTCCTCTCCCGTCGATGCTGGGGCCTAAGACCTTGTGTGGAGTCGGGACCGGAACCTGAGGATTCCTCTCCAGTGCTAACATGGATCTTGGCGTACTTCTGGAGTCTCCCAAGCTTGCGTCAGTCCTCGGCTCGAGTGGGGTCATGCACGTGCGCTTTCCTCCCGAGGGTAGCAGCAGTGTTACGCTTCCCTTCTCGTGGATCAAGGAATCTGTGGCTTTCCCTGGAGTCTTTCCCATGAGGCTTTCCCAAAGGGCTATTCCACTTGCCACCATGGTGTGAGTCGATCCTCAGCGTGAAAGTCGAACCAGTGCAGGGAAAACAGGAACCTCCTTCCCCACAGTAGGGGATACACTGTCCCCTTGGGCGGGTGTCTCCAGGGCACTCTCTCTGGGGGGTTGCCCGCGGAGGTGCGGGCCTCAGGCTCCACGTGAGAAAAGCCCCAAATGGCATTAGCTGCCAGTCCAGACGCTGGCCCCTCAGGTCTCTGGCCGAGCCTTGGGCTCCAGGCAACTCAAAGCCCTCGGCGGTGGCACTCTGGGACTGCTGTAGGGAAAGGATGCCAAGAGCCCATGGAGGAGTTGGGGAGGGGCATGGGGGAAACGGAGGCGAGGACAGTGAGGCATCTAGGTGGAAGCGCTGGAGAGAGCGTCTGGTGTCCCGGAATGCCTCGGAGGAGCCAGCGGGGGACAGTCGAGGCCCAGGGACCTGTGGAATGTGAAAAGGCGGGAAATCCCAGAGCAAGGCAGGCTGGGAAAGGGGGCGTTGGTGGCCAATTCAAAGGGACCTAGGGCGTTTCCTGGGCGGTGAGTTCCCTTGGCACTGCTGAGGGCCCCTGATTGATCCACTCGGGGTTGAACCCACCCCCGCTGCGAGGGAGGGCCACAAACGAAAGCCCCGAACTGCCCGCCCACCCCAACGGGGATCTTGGCGGTCCAGGGCACAGCCGTGCCCGGGAAAAGCCCACTCGCTCCATGGGACTCCGTCCAGGGTCTCTGCTTGGAAAGAGGCCAGGGGCGGCCCCCTCCATCTACCCACCCAAACCCTATTGACGTCAATGGTGGCGGAGACACCTCCCGTTCTCCAGAGTCCTGAGCTGCTGGGTCCCCGCACACTCGGCCAGCAGTCTGCAGCGTGCCCGTGTGCCTCTCCCACCATGGCTTCGTCCGGCTCCTCCAGCACCTCAAGCGGTACGTTTGCCCTCGGTCCCTGTGGTCGGATCACATCTCAGGGGATTTGCGGGTGGCCTGGGCAAGGGCTCTCGGCCAATGTGTTGACCCCCCTCCCACCCGAGAACGGCTGGGACCCATAGGCCAGGCCCGGGGTTCCGAGGCGTCAGGTGTGCCCAAATTCGGAGGGCGTGGCATCGTTCGTTCATCTTGCTCCTTTGGCACACACATGGATTCTCCGTTCTCTTTTCTGGGAAGACAGTGTTGTTTCAGGGGGCGTGCTGCGGGGGGGGCCGGGTTGGGGGTGGGGAGCGGTGCTTTGCTGGGATGAGGCCCTTTATCCTCGCATCTTCATGTGGAATGGGAAGGGAGTCGGGGAGCTCCGTGGCCTTGCTGCCTTCAGTGGCTTCCTCTGCACAGGGGCCTAGTGGCTTCTGCCTTTTGTCAGGCGTTACGGGGTTTGGGCTTCGCTTTGGTGGCCTTGGACTTTGCCTTGGCCTGGGCCTTGGCCTTGCCTTTGCCGTTGCCCTTGGCCTTGGTCTTGGGCTTGGCCTTGCCCCCTTGAACTTGACTTGACCTTGAGCTTGAACTTGTTGACTTGACTTGACTTGAACTTGCCTTGACTTTGAACTTGAACTTGAACTTGAACTTGACCTTGACCTTGAACTTGAACTTGACTTTGAACTTGAACTTGAACTTGAC
>NW_017194471.1:0-9330 GCF_001704415.2 Capra hircus
TCCCGTCGCATCTCAAGAAGAGGCGCTCTCCACAGGAAAGGCGAGAGGAACTCCAGGGTCGTGCCACCATTTCCAGAGTCCCCCAGATGTCTCAGTCCATTCCAGGGAAACCTGTTTTCCCTGCACCGCCTCGACTTTCAAGCGGAGGACCGACTCACACCACGGTGGCATGAGGGACAGCCCTGTGAGAAAGCCTCGTGGGAAAGCCTCGAGGAAAAGCCAAAGATCCCTTGATCCACGGAAGGGAAGAGTGACACTGCTGCTACAGCTCGGGAGGAAAGCGCACGTGGATGCCTCCACTCGAGACGAGGACTGACTCCACTGGGGAGACTCCAGAATTACCCCAAGATCCATGTCAGCACTGGAGAGGAATCCTCAGTTTCCGGCACCGACTCCAAACAAGACCTTAGGCCACGGCATCGACAGGAGAGGAATCCCGAGAGGCTCCCGAGCAACTCGCAATGGGGACTGGCCTTTCCTGAGGCCACCAGAGCGGGTTCCTGAGGCCCGCCTTAAGACGAGAGCAGCTGCCACAACTCGAGAAAAATCCAGGAGGTTCTCCCCTCCAGGCGAGATGAGGCCCATTTCCGCTGAGGCGTCTCGAGGCTAATCACACCTAAATTCTGGAACTTTCAAAGGGTCCTTCACAACCTTGCTGCAACTTAAGAAGTTCCCCGACATACCCGTCTCCACCCGAGAGGAAGCACGAGAGTCCCGGCCACATCCAGAGGAGCCCGTTTCCGCCTCCTAGCTCGAGAGGAGGCGATCCTTTCCCTGTGTGCTCGAGAAAGAATTCCGGCGTTCCCGTCGTATCTCAAGAGGAGGCGCTCTCCACAGGAAAGGAGAGAGGATCTCCAGGGGTCGTGGCACCAATCCTAGAGTCCCCCAGATGTCTCAGTCCATTCCATGGAAACCTGTTTTCCCTGCACTGCCTCGATTTTCAAGCCGAGGATCGACTCACACCACGGTGGCACGTGGGGGACAGCCCTGTGGGAAAGCCTCATGTGAAAGCCTTGAGGGGAAAGCCCAGATCCCTTGTCACGCGATGGGAAGCGTGACACTGCTGCTACAGCTGGGAGGAAAGCGCACGTGCATGCCCCGCTCGAGAGGAGGACTGAATCCCCTGGGGAGACTCCAGAAGTACCCCAAGATCCATGTCAGCCCTGGAGAGGAATCCTCAGGTTCCGGCACCGACTCCACACAAGATCTTTAGGCCCCGGGCATCGACGAGAGAGGAATCCCGAGAGGCCCCCGAGCAACTCGCATGGGGACTGGCCTTTCCTGAGGCCACCAGAGTTGGTCCCTGAGGTCCCCGTCCTAAGTCGAGAGCACCTGCCGCAACTCGAGAAAATTCAGGAGGTTCTCCCCTCCAGGCGAGATGAGGCCCATTTCTGCTGAGGCGTCTCGAGGCTAATCACACCTAACCTCTGGAGCTTCCAAAGGGGTCCTTCACACCCTTGCTGCAACTCAAGAAGTTCCCCGATATACCCGTCTCCACTCTAGAGGAAGCACGAGAGTTCTGCCCACATCCATAGGAGGCCCGTTTCCGAATCCTTGGTCAAGCGAGGGATCCTTTCCCTGCGTGGTCGGGAAAGAATTCCCGGCGTTCCCGTCGCGTCTCAAGAGGAGGCACTCTCCACAGGAAACGCGAGAGAGGAACTCCAGTGTTCGTGACACCAGTCCCAGAGTCCCCCAGATGTCTCAGTCCATTCCAGGGAAACCTGTTTTCCTTGCACTGCCTCGACTTTCAAGCCGAAGATCGACTCACACCACGGTGGCACGTGGGACAGCCACTGGGAAAGCCTCGTGGGAAAAGCCTCGTGGGAAAGCCTCGAGGGAAAGCCACAGATCACTTGATCCACGAGAAGGGAAGCATGACAGTGCTGCTACAGCTCGAGACGGGACTGACTCCCCTGGGGAGACTGCAGAAATACCCCAAGATCCATTGCAGCACTGGAGAGGAATCCTCAGGTTCCGGCACCGATTCCACACAAAGTCTTAGGCCCCGGCATCGAAGGGAGAGGAATCCCAAGAAGCCCCCGAGCAACTTACATGGGGACTGGCCTTTCATGAGGCCACCAGAGCGGTTCTCTGAGGTCCAAGTCGTAAGTCGAGAGCTCCTGCTGCAACTCGAGAAAATCCAGGAGGTTCTCCCCTCCAGGCGAGATGTGGCCCTTTTCCGATGAGGCATCTTGATGCTAATCAACAAGCGTCTGGAACTAACAAACGGGCCTTCAAACCCTAGCTGCAACTCAAGAACTTCCCCGAAATACCCCTCTCCACTCGAGAGGAAGCACGAGATTCTTGCCCACATCCAGAGGAGCCCATTTCAGCCTCATAGCTCGAGAGGAAGGATCCTTTCCCTGCGTTATCCGGAAAGAATTCCCGGCGTTCCCCTCGCATCTCAAGAGGAGGCGCAACCACAGGAATGGCGAGAGGAACTCCAGGGTCTTGCCACCATTCCCAGAGTCCCCCAGATGTCTCAGGCCATTCCAGGGAAACCTGTTTCCCTTCACTGCCTCGACTTTCAAGCCGAGGATTGACTCACACCACGGTGGCACGTGGGACAGCCCTGTGGGAAAGCCTCGTGGGAAAGCCTCGTGTGAAAGCCTCAAGGGGAAAGCCACATAATCCTTGATCAACCCGAAGGGAAGCGCGACAAGGCTGCTACAGCTCGGGAGGAAATCGCACGTGCATGCCCCCACTCGAGACGAGGACTGACTCCCCTGGGGAGACTCCAGAAGTACCCCAAGATCCATGTCAGCACTGGAGAGGAATCCTCAGGTTCCGGCACCCACTCCACACGAGATCGTAGGCCCCGGCATCGACGGGAGAGGAATCCCGAGAGGCCCCGAGCAACTCGCATAGGGATAGGACTTTCCAAAGGCCACCAGAGCAGGTACCTGAGGTCCCCGTCGTAAGTCGAGAGCACCTATCGCAACTCGAGAAAATCCTGGAGGTTCTCCCTTCCAGGGCGAGATGAGGCTCATTTCCACTGAGGCGTTTCGAGGCCAATCACACCTAACCTCTGGAACTTACAAAGGGTCCTTCACATCCTTACTGCAACTAAAAAAGTTCCCCGACATACCCGTCTCCACTCGAGAGGAAGCTCGAGAGTCCCGCCCACATCCAGAGGAGCCCCGTGTCCGCCTCCTAGCTCTAGAGGAGGGATCCTTTCCCTGCGTGTTCGGGAAAGAATTCCCGGCGTTCCGGTCGCATCTCAAGAGGAGGCGCTTTCGACAGGAAAGACGAGGGGAACTCCAGGGTCGTGACACCATTACCTGAGTCCCACAGATGTCTCAGTCCATTCCAGGGAAATGTGTTTTCCCTGCACTGCCTCGACTTTCAAGCCGAGCATCGACTCACACCACGGTGGCACGTGGGACAGCCCAATGGGAAAGCCCCGTGGGAAAGCCTCGTGGTAAAGTCTCGAGGGAAAGCCCACAGATCCCTTGATCCACGCGAAGGGAAGCGAGACTCTGCTGCTACAGCTCTGGAGGAAAGCGGACGTGCATGCCCCCACTCGGGACGAGGACTGACTCCCCCTGGGGAGACTCCAGAAGTACCCCAAGATCCATGTCAGCACTGGACAGAAATCCTCAGGTTCCGGCACCGACTCCAAACAAGATCTTAGGCCCCGGCATCGACGAGAGAGGAATCCCGAGAGGCCCCCGAGCAACTCGCATGGGGACTGGCCTTTCCTGAGGCCACCAGAGTGACTCCCCAGGGGAGTGGGTCCCTAGCAGTGTCATGCTTCCCTTCGCGTGGATCAAGGAATCTGTGGCTTTCCCTCGAGGCTTTCCACGAGGTTCCCACGAGGCTTTCCAGTGGGCTGTCCCACGTGGCACCGTGGTGTGACTCGATCCTAGGCTTGAAAGTCAAGGCAGTGCAAGGAAAACAGGTTTCCCTGGAATGGACTGAGACATCTGTGGAACTCTGGGAATGGTGGCACGACACTGGAGTTCCTCTCGCGTTTCCTGTGGAGAGTGCCCGAGCAACTTGCATGGGGACTGGCCTTTCATGAGGCCAACAGAGCGGGTCTCTGAGGTCCAAGTCGTAAGTCAAAGCTCCTGCTGCAACTCGAGAAAATCCAGGAGGTTCTCCCCTCCAGGCGAGATGTGGCCCATATCCGATGAGGCGTCTCGAGGCTTATCAACAAGCGTCTGGAACTAACAAAGGGCCTTCAAACCCTAGCTGCAACTCAAGAAGTTCCCCGAAATACCCCTCTCCACTCGAGAGGAAGCACGAGAGTCCCGCCCACATCCAGAGTAGCCCCGTTACTGCCTCCTAGCTCGAGAGGAGGGATCCTTTCACTGAGTGGTCGGTCAAGTATTCCCGGAGTTCCCGACTCATCTCAAGAGGAGGCGCTATCCACAGGAAAGGCGAGAGGAACTCCAGATTCGTGCACCCATTCCCAGAGTCCCCCAGATGTCTCAGTCCATTCCAGGGAAACCTGTTTTCCCTGCACTGCCTCGACTTTCAAGCCGAGGATCGACTCACACCTCGGTGGCACGTGGGACAGCCCTGTGGGAAAGCCTGGTGGAAAGCCTCGTGGGAAAGTCTCGTGGGAAAGCCTCGAGGGAAAGCCACAGATGCTTTGATCCACGCGAATGGAAGCTTGACAGTGCTGCTACAGCTCGGGAGGAAAGTTCACGGCATGCCCTTACTCGAGACGAGGACTGACTCCCCTGTGGAGACTCCAGAAGTACCCCAAGTTCCATGTCAGCACTGGAAAGAATCCTCAGGTTCCGGCACCGACTACACAAGGTCTTAGGCCCTGGCATCGACGGGAGAGGAATCCCGAGAGGCCCCCGAGCAACTCACATGGGGACTGTCCTTTCCTGAGGCCACCAGAGCGGATCCTTGAGGTCCCTGTCGTAGGATGAGAGCACCTGCAGCAACTTGAGAAAATACAGGAGGTTCTCCCTTCCAGGCGAGATGAGGCCCATTTCCGCTGAGGTGTCACAAGGCTAATCACTCCTAACCTCTGGAACTTCCAAAGGGTCCTTCACACCCTTGCTGCAACTCAAGAAGATCCCCAACATACCCGTCTCCACTCGAGAGGAAGCACGAGAGTCCCGCCCACATTCAGAGGAGCCCCGTTTCTGCGTCATAGCTCGAGAGGAGGGATCCTTTCCCTCCGTGGTCGGGAAAGAATTCTCGGCGTTCCCGTCGCATCTCAAGAGGGGACGCTTTACACAGGAAAAGCGTGAGGAACTCCAGGTCGTTCCACCATTCCCAGAGTCCCCCAGATGTCTCAGGACATTCCAGGGAAACCTGTTTTCCCTGCACTGCCTCGACTTTCAAGCCGAGGATCGTCTCACACGACGGTGGCACGTGGGACAGCCCTGTGGGAAAGCCTCGTGGGAAAGTCTCATGGGAAAGCCTCGAGGGAAAGCCACAGATCCCTTGATCCACGTGAAGGGGAGCGTGACACTGCTGCTACAGCTCGGGAGGAAATCGCACGTGCATGCCCCACTCGAGACGAGGACTGACTCCCGGGGGAGACTCCAGAAGTACCCCAAGATCCATGTCAACACTGGAGAGGAATCCTCAGGTTCCAGCACCGACTCCAAACAAGGTCTTAGGCCCGGGCATCGACGGGAGAGGAATCCCGAGATGCCGCCGTGCAACTCGCATGGGGACTGGCCTTTCCTGAGGCCACCAGAGAGGGTCCCTGAGGTCCCCCGTCGTAAGTCGAGAGCACCTGCCGCAACTCGAGAAATTCCAGGAGGTTCTCCCTTCCAGGAGAGATGAGGCCAATTTCCGCTGAGGCGTCTCGAGGCTAATCACACCTAACCTATGGAACTTCCAAGGAGTCCTTCAAACCCTTGCTGCAACTCAAGAATTTCCCCGACATACCCGTCTCCAGTCGAGAGGAAGCACGAGAGTCCCACCACATCCAGAGGAGCCTCGTTTCCACCTCATGGCTCGAGAGGAGGGATCCTTTCACTGCGTGGTCGGGAAAGAATTCCGGCATTCCCCTCGCATCTCAAGAGGAGGCGATCTCCACAGGAAAGGCGAGAGGAACTCCAGGGTCGTGCCACCATTCCCAGAGTCCCCCAGATGTCTCAGGACATTCCAGGGAAACCTGTTTTCCCTGCACTGCCTCGACTTTCAAGCCGAGGATCGACTCACACGACGGTGACACGTGGGTCAGCCCTGTGGGAAAGCCTCGTGGGAAAGCCTCGCGTGGAAAACCTCGAGGGGAAAGCCACAGATTCCTTGATCCACGCGAAGGGAAGCGTGACACTGCTGCTACAGCTCTGAAGGAAAGCGCCACTGCATGCCCCCACACGAGACGAGGACTGACTCCCCTGGGGAGACTCCAGAAGTAACCCAAGATCCATGTCAGCACTGGAGAGGAATCCTCAGGTTCAGGCACCGATTCCACACAACGTCTTAGGCCCCGGAATCGACGGGAGAGGAATCCCGAGAGGCCCCCGAACAAATCGCATGGGGACTGGCCTTTCCGGAGGCCACCAGAGCGGGTCCCTGAGGTCCCCATCGTAAGGCTAGAGCACCTGCTGCAACTCGAGAAAATCCAGGAGGTTCTCCCCTCCAGGCTAAATGAGGCCCATTTCCTCTAAGGCATCTCGAGGCTAATCACACCTAAACTCTGGAACTTCGAAAGGGTCTTTCACACCCTTGCTGCAACTCAAGAAGTTCCCCGACATACCCGTCTCCACTCGAGAGGAAGCACGAGAGTTCTGCCCACATCCAGAGGAGCCCCGTTTCCGCCTCCTATCTCGAGAGGAGGGATTCTTTCACTGTGTTCGGGAAAGAATCCCCGGCGTTGCCGTCGCATTTCAAGAGGAGGCGCTCTCCACAGGAAAGGCGAGAGGAACTCCAGGGGTCGGGCCACCATTCCAAGAGTCCCCCAGATGTCTCAGTCCATTCCAGGAAAACTATTTTCCCTGCACTGCCTCCACTTTAAAGCCGAGGATCGACTCACACAATGGTGGCACGTGGGACACAGCCTCCCTGTGGGAAAGCCTCGAGGGAAAGACACAGATCCCTTGATCCCCGCGAAGGGAAGCGTGACACTGCTGCTACAGCTCAAGAGGAAAGCGCACGTGCATGTCCCCACACGTGACGAAGACTGACTCCCCTGGGGAGACTCCAGAAGTATCCCAAGATCCATGTCAGCACTGGAGGGGAATCCTAAGGTTCCGGCACCGACTCCACACAAGGTCTTAGCCCCGGCATCGACGGGAGAGGAGGACCTAGAGGACGCCGTATTACTCGCATGGGGACTGGCCTTTCCTGAGGCCACCAGAGCGGGTCCCTGAGGTCCCCGTCGTAAGTCGAGAATAGCTGCCCCAACACGAGAAAATCCAGGAGGTTCTCCCTTCCAGGCGAGATGAAGCCCAATTCTGCTGAGGCGTCTCGAGGCTTATCACACCTAAACTCTGGAACCTACAAAGGGTCCTTCACACCATTGTTGGAACTCAGCAAGTTCCCGCACAACATACCCGTCTCCACTCAAGAGGAAGCACGAGAGTCCTGAACACATCCAGAGGAGCCCCGTTTTCGCCTCCTAGCTCGAGAGGAGGGATCCTTTCCCTGCATGGTCGGGAAAGAATTCCCGTCGTTCCCGTCGCATCTCCAGTGGAGGCGCTCTCCACAGGAAAGGCCAGAGGAACTCCAGGGTCGTGCCACCATTCCCAGAGTCCCCCAGATGTCTCAGTCCATTCTAGGGAAACCTGTTTTCCCTGCACTGCCTCGACTTTCAAGCTGAAGATCGACTCACACCACGGTGGCACTTGGGACAGCCCTGTGGGAAAGCCTCTTGGGAAAACCTTGTGGGAAAGCCGCGAGGGAAAGCCACAGATCCCTTGATCCCCGCCACGGGAAGCGTGACACTGCTGCTACAGCTCGGGAGGAAAGCGCACGTGCATGCCCCACTCGAGACGAGGACTGACTCCCCTGGGGAGACTCCAGGTGTACCCCAAGATCCATGTCAGCACTGGAGGGGAATTCTAAGGTTCCGGCACCGACTCCACACAAGGTCTTAGGCCCCGGCATCGACGTGAGGGGAATCCCGAGAGGCCCCCGAGAAACTCGCATGGGGACTGGCCTTTCCTGAGGCCACCAGAGCGGGTCCCTGAGGTCCCCGTCGTAAGTTGAGAGCACCTGTCACAACTCGACAAATTCCAGTGGGTTCTCCCCTCCAGGTGAGATGAGGCCCATTTCCGCTGAGGCGTCTCAAGGCTAATCACACCTAAAGTCTGGAATTTCCAAAGGGTCCTTCACACCCCTTGCTGCAACTTAAGAAGTTTCCCGACACACCTGTCTCCACTCGAGAGGAAGCACCAGAGTCCCGCCCACATCCAGAAGAACCCCGTTTCCGCCTCTTTGCTCGAGAGGAGGGATCCTTTCCCTGCGTAGTCGGGAAAGAATTCCCGGTGTTCCCATAGCATCTCAAGAGGAGGCCCTCTCCACAAAAAGCGCGAGAGGAACTCCAGGGTCGTGCCACCAATCCGAGAGTCCTCCGATGTCTCAGTATATTCCAGGGAAACCTGTATTCCCTTCACTGCCTCGACTTTCAAGCCGAGGATCGACTCACACCACGTTGGCACTTTGGACAGCCCTATGGAAAAGCCTCGTGGGAAAGCCTTGTGGAAAAGCTTCGAGGAAAAGCCACTGATTCCTTGATCCACTCGACGGGAAGCATGACACTGCTGCCCCATCTCGGGAGGAAAGCGCACGTGCATGCCCCCACTCGAGACGAGGACTGACTCCCCTAGGGACACTCCAGAAGTACACCAAGATCCATGTCAGCACTGGATAGGAAACCTCAGGTTTCGGCCACCAACTCCACCCAAGATCTTAGGTCCTGGCATTAACGGGAGGGGAATCACAAGAGGCCCCCCGAGCAACTCGCATGGGGACTGGACTTTCTTGAGGCCACCAGTCGGGTCTCTGGGTTCCCCGTCGTAATTTGAGAGCACCTGCCACAACTCGAGAAAATTCAGGAGGTACTCCCCTCCAGGCGAGAATGAGGCCCATTTCCCAGAGGCTTCTCGAGGCTAATCACACCTAAACATCTGGGAACTTCCAAAGGGTAATTCACACCCTTGCTGCAACTCAAGAAGTTCCCTGACATACCCGTCTCCACTCGAGAGGAAGCAAGAGATTCCCGCCCACATCCAGAGGAGCCCCGTTTCCGCCTCCTAGCTGGAGAGGAGGGATCCTTTCCCTGCGTGGTCGGGAAAGAATTCCCGGCGTTCCCGTCGCATCTCAAGAGGAGGCGCTCTCCACAGGAAAGGCGAGAGGAACTCCAGGGTCGTGCCACCATTCCCAGAGTCCCCCAGATGTCTCAGTCCA
>NW_017194472.1:0-9330 GCF_001704415.2 Capra hircus
GGGTCCTTCACACCCTTGCTGCAACTCAACAAGTTCCCCGACATACCCGTCTCCACTCGAGAGGATGCACGAGAGTTCTGCCCACATCCAGAGGAGCCCCGATTCCGACTCCTAGCTCGAGAGGCGGGATCCTGTCCCTGCGTGGTCGGGAAAGAATTCCCGGCGTTCCCGTCGCATCTCAAGAGGAGGCGCTCTCCACAGGAAAGGCGAGAGGAACTCCAGGGTCGTGCCACCATTCCCAGAGTCCCCCAGATGTCTCAGTCCATTCCAGGGAAATCTGTGTTCCCTGCACTGCCTCGACTTTCAAGCCGAGGATCGACTCACACCACGGTGGCACGTGGGACAGCCCTGTGATAAAGCCTTGTGGGAAAGCCTCGTGGGAAAGCCTCGAGGGAAAGCCCCTGATCCTTGATCCACCTGAAGGAAGCGTGACACTGCTCCTAGAGCTCGGGAGGAAAGGGCACGTGCATGCCCCCACTCGAGACGAGGAGTGACTCCCTGGGTAGTCTCCAGACGTACCCCAAGATCCATGTCAGCACAGGAGAGGAATCCAGGTCCGGCACCAACTCCACACAAGATATTAGGCCCGGCATCGACGGGAGAGGAATCCCGAGAGGCCCCCGAGCAACTCGCATGGGGACTGGCCTTTCCTGCGCCACCAGTACGGGTCCCTGAGGTCCCCGTCGTAAGTCGAGAGCCCTTGCCGCAACTCGAGAAAATCCAGGAGGTTCTCCCCTCCAGGCGAGATGTGCCCCATTTCCGCTGAGTCGTCTCGAGCTAATCACATCTTACCTCTGGAACTACCAAAGGGTCCTTCACACCCTTGCTGCAACTCAAGAAGTTCCCCGACATACCCGTCTCCACTCGAGAGGAAGCACGAGAGTCCCGCCCACATCCAGAGGAGCCCCGTTCCTGCCTGCTATCTCGAGAGGAGGGATCCTTTCCCTGCGTGGTGGGGAAAGAATTCCCCGCGTTCCTGTCGCATC
The DNA here is from genome assembly GCF_001704415.2 of Capra hircus. NCBI lineage: Eukaryota > Metazoa > Chordata > Mammalia > Artiodactyla > Bovidae > Capra > Capra hircus. Next base: position 987 of record NW_017194472.1, read on the forward strand.
TCAAGAGGAGGCACTCTCCACAGGAAAGGCGAGAGGAAATCCAGGGTCGTGCCACCATTCCCCGAATCCCCCAGATGTCTCAGTCCATTCCAGGGAAACCTGTTTTCCCTGCACTGCTTCCACTTACAAGCCAAGGATCGACTCACACCACGGTGGCACGTGGGAGAGCCCTGTGGGAAAAGCTCGAGTGAAAGCCACAGAACACTTGATCCACGCGAAGGGAACCGCGACACTGCTGCTATAGCTCGGGAGGAAAGCGCACGTGCATGCCCCCACTCGGAGACGAGGGCTGACTTCCCCTTGGGGAGTCTCCAGAAGTACCCCCAGATCCATGTCGGCACTGGAGAGGAATCGTCAGGTTCCGGCACCAACTCCACACAAGGACTTAAGCCCGGCATCGACGGGAGAGGAATCCTGAGAGCCCGCGAGCATCTCGCATGGGGACTGGCCTTTCCTGAGGCCACCAGAGCGGGTCCCTGAGGTCCCCGTCGTAAGTCGAGAGCACCTGCCGCAACTCGAGAAAATCCAGGAGGTTCTCCCGCTCTAGGCGAGATGAGGCCCATTTCCAATGCGGCGTCTCGAGGCTAATCACACCAAACCTCTGGAACTTCCACAAGGTTCTTCACACCCTTGCTGCAACTCAAGAAGTTCCCCAAACATACCCGTCTCCACTCGAGAGGAAGCACGAGAGTCCCGCCCACATCCAGAGGAGCCCCGTTTACGCCTCCTAGCTCGAGAGGAGGGATCCTTTCCCTGCCTGGTCGGCTCAAGAATTCCCGGCGTTCCCGTCGCATCTCAAGAGGAGGCGCTCTCCACAGGAAAGGCGAGAGGAACTCCAGGGTCGTGCCACCATTCCCAGAGCTCCCCCAGATGTCTGCAGTCCATTCAGGGAAACCTGTTTTCCCTGAACTGCCTCGACTTTCAAGCCGAGGATCGACTCACACCAGGGTGGTACGTGGACAGCCCTGTGGGAAAGCCTCGTTGGAAACACTCGTGGGGAAGCCTCGAGGGAAAGACACAGATCCCTTGATCCTCGCGAAGGGAAACGTGACACTGCTGCTACAGTTCGGGAGGAAAGCGCACGTGCATGCCCCCACTCGAGACGAGGACTGACTCCACTGAGGAGACTCCACAAGTACCCCAAGATCCATGTCAGCACTGGAGAGGAATCCTCAGGTTCCGGCATCGACTCCACACACAGGTCTTAGGCCCTGGCATCGATCGGGAGAGGAATCCCGAGAGGCCCCCGAGTAACTAGCATGGGGACTGGCCTTTCCTGAGGCCACCAGAGCGGGTCCCTGAGGTCCCCGTCGTAAGTCGAGAGCACCTGCCGCAACTCGAGAAAATCCAGGAGGTTCTCATCTCCAGGCGAGATGAGGCCCATTTCCGCTGAGGCGTCTCGAGGCTAATCACACCTAACCTCTGGAACTTCCAAACGGTCTTTCACACCCTTCCTGCAACTCAAGAAGTTCCCCGACATACCCGTCTCCACTCGAGAGGAAGCACGAGAGTCCCGCCCACATCCAGAGTATCTCCGTTTCCGCCTACTAGCTCGAGAGGAGGGATCCTTTCCCTGAGTGGTCGGGAAAGAATTCCGGCATTCCCGTCGCATCTCAAGAGGAGGCGCTCTCCTCAGGAAAGGCGAGAGGAACTCCAGGGTCGTGCCCACCATTCCCAGAGTCCCCCAGATGTCTCAGTCCATTCAGGCAAACCTGTTTTCCCTGTACTGCCTCGACTTTCAAGCCTAGGATCGACTCACACCACGGTGGCACGTGGGACAGCCCTGTGGGAAAGCCTCGTGGGAAAGCCTCGTGGGAAAGCCTCAAGCGAAAGCCACAGATCCCTTGGTCCACGCCTATGGAATCGTTACACTGCTGCTACAGCTCGGAAGGAAAGCGCACGTGCATGCCCCTACTGGAGACGAGGACTGACTCCACTGGGGAGACTCCAGAAGTACCCCAAGATCCATGTCGGCACTGGAGAGGAATCGTCAGGTTCCGGCAACAATTCCACACAAGGTCTTAGGCCCCGGCATCGACGGGAGAGGAATCCCGAGAGGCCCCCGAGCAACTCGCATGGGGACTGGCCTTTCCTGAGGCCACCAGAGCGGGTCCCTGAGGTCCCCGTCGTAAGTCGAGAGCACATGCCGCAACTCGAGAAAATCCAGGAGATTCTTCCCTCCAGGCGAGATGAAGCCCATTTCCGCTGAGGCGTCTCGAGTCTAATCACACCTAACGTCTCGAACAGCCAAAGGGTCCTTCACACCCTTGCTGCAACTCAACAAGTTCCCCGACATACCCGTCTCCACTCGAGAGGATGCACGAGAGTTCTGCCCACATCCAGAGGAGCCCCGATTCCGACTCCTAGCTCGAGAGGCGGGATCCTGTCCCTGCGTGGTCGGGAAAGAATTCCCGGCGTTCCCGTCGCATCTCAAGAGGAGGCGCTCTCCACAGGAAAGGCGAGAGGAACTCCAGGGTCGTGCCACCATTCCCAGAGTCCCCCAGATGTCTCAGTCCATTCCAGGGAAATCTGTGTTCCCTGCACTGCCTCGACTTTCAAGCCGAGGATCGACTCACACCACGGTGGCACGTGGGACAGCCCTGTGATAAAGCCTTGTGGGAAAGCCTCGTGGGAAAGCCTCGAGGGAAAGCCCCTGATACCTTGATCCACCTGAATGAAGCGTGACACTGCTCCTAGAGCTTGGGAGGAAAGGGCACGTGCATGCCCCCACTCGAGACGAGGAGTGACTCCCCTGGGTAGTCTCCAGACGTACCCCAAGATCCATGTCAGCACAGGAGAGGAATCCACAGGTCCGGCACCAACTCCACACAAGATATTAGGCCCCGGCATCGACGGGAGAGGAATCCCGAGAGGCCCCCGAGCAACTCGCATGGGGACTGGCCTTTCCTGCGGCCACCAGTACGGGTCCCTGAGGTCCCCGTCGTAAGTCGAGAGCCCTTGCCGCAACTTGAGAAAATCCAGGAGGTTCTCCCCTCCAGGCGAGATGTGCCCCATTTCCGCTGAGTCGTCTCGAGGCTAATCACATCTTACCTCTGGAACTACCAAAGGGTCCTTCACACCCTTGCTGCAACTCAAGAAGTTCCCCGACATACCCGTCTCCACTCGAGAGGAAGCACGAGAGTCCCGCCCACATCCAGAGGAGCCCCGTTCCTGCCTGCTATCTCGAGAGGAGGGATCCTTTCCCTGCCGTGGTGGGGAAAGAATTCCCGCGTTCCTGTCGCATCTCAAGAGGAGGCACTCTCCACAGGAAAGGCGATAGGAAATCCAGGGTCGTGCCACCATTCCCCGAATCCCCCAGATGTCTCAGTCCATTCCAGGGAAACCTGTTTTCCCTGCACAGCTTCCACTTACAAGCCAAGGATCGACTCACACCACGGTGGCACGTGGGAGAGCCCTGTGGGAAAAGCTCGAGTGAAAGCCACAGAACCCTTGATCCACGCGAAGGGAAGCGCGACACTGCTGCTATAGCTCGGGAGGAAAGCGCACGTGCATGCCCCCACTGGAGACGAGGGCTGACTCCCCTGGGGAGACTCCAGAAGTACCCCCTGATCCATGTCGGCACTGGAGAGGAATTGTCAGGTTCCGGCACCAACTCCACACAAGGACTTAAGCCCCGGCATCGACGGGAGAGGAATCCCGAGAGGCCCGCGAGCATCTCGCATGGGGACTGGCCTTTCCTGAGGCCACCAGAGCGGGTCCCTGAGGTCCCCGTCGTAAGTCGAGAGCACCTGCCGCAACTCGAGAAAATCCAGGAGGTTCTCCCCTCTAGGCGAGATGAGGCCCATTTCCAATGCGGCGTCTCGAGGCTAATCACACCAAACCTCTGGAAATTCCACAAGGTTCTTCACACCCTTGCTGCAACTCAAGAAGTTCCCCAACATACCCGTCTCCACTCGAGAGGAAGCACGAGAGTCCCACCCACATCCAGAGGAGCCCGTTTCTGCCTGCTATCTCGAGAGGAGGGATCCTTTCCCTGACTGGTCGGTCAAGAATTCCCGGCGTTCCCGTCGCATCTCAAGAGGAGGCGCTCTCCACAGGAAAGGCGAGAGGAACTCCAGGGTCGTGCCACCATTCCCAGACTCCCCCAGATGTCTGAGTCCATTCAGGGAAACCTGTTTTCCCTGAAGTGCCTCGACTTTCAAGCCGAGGATCGACTCACACCAGGGTGGTACGTGGGACAGCCCTGTGGGAAAGCCTCGTTGGAAACACTCGTGGGGAAGCCTCGAGGGAAAGACACAGATCCCTTGATCCTCGCGAAGGGAAACGTGACACTGCTGCTACAGTTCGGGAGGAAAGGCGCACGTGCATGCCCCCACTCGAGACGAGGTCTGACTCCACTGAGGAGACTCCACAAGTACCCCAAGCTCCATGTCAGCACTGGAGAGGAATCCTCAGGTTCCGGCATCGACTCCACACAAGGTCTTAGGCCCTGGCATCGACGGGAGAGGAATCCCGAGAGGCCCCCGAGTAACTAGCATGGGGACTGGCCTTTCCTGAGGCCACCAGAGCGGGTCCCTGAGGTCCCCGTCGTAAGTCGAGAGCACCTGCCGCAACTCGAGAAAATCCAGGAGTTCTCATCTCCAGGCGAGATGAGGCCCATTTCCGCTGAGGCGTTTCGAGGCTAATCACACCTAACTCTGGAACTTCCAAACGGTCTTCACACCCTTCCTGCAACTCAAAATTCCCGACATACCCGTCTCCACTCGAGAGGAAGCACGAGAGTCCCGCCACATCCAGAGTATCTCCGTTTCCGCCTACTAGCTCGAGAGGAGGGATCCTTTCCTGAGTGGTCGGGAAAGAATTCCGGCTTCCTGTCGCATCTCAAGAGAGGCGCTCTCCTCAGGAAAGGCGAGAGGAACTCAGGGTCGTGCCACCATTCCCAGAGTCCCCAGATGTCTCAGTCCATTCAGGCAAACCTGTTTTCCCTGTACTGCCTCGACTTTCAAGCCAGGATCGACTCACACACGGTGTCACGTGGGACAGCCCTGTGGAAAGCCTCGTGGAAAGCTCTCGAAAGCCTCAAGCGAAAGCCACAGATCCCTTGGTCCACGCCTTGGAATCGTTACACTGCTGCTACAGCTCGGGAGGAAAGCGCACGTGCATGCCCCTACTGGAGACGAGGACTGACTCCACTGGGGAGACTCCAGAAGTACCCCAAGATCCATGTCGGCACTGGAGAGGAATCGTCAGGTTCCGGCAACAACTCCACACAAGGTCTTAGGCCCCGGCATCGACGGGAGAGGAATCCCGAGAGGCCCCGAGCAACTCGCATGGGGACTGGCCTTTCCTGAGGCCACCAGAGCGGGTCCCTGAGGTCCCCGTCGTAAGTCGAGAGCACCTGCCGCAACTCGAGAAAATCCAGGAGATTCTTCCCTCCAGGCGAGATGAAGCCCATTTCCGCTGAGGCGTCTCGAGTCTAATCACACCTAACGTCTCGAACAGCCAAAGGGTCCTTCACACCCTTGCTGCAACTCAACAAGTTCCCGACATACCCGTCTCCACTCGAGAGGATGCACGAGAGTTCTGCCCACATCCAGAGGAGCCCCGATTCCGACTCCTAGCTCGAGAGGCGGGATCCTGTCCCTGCGTGGTCGGGAAAGAATTCCCGGCGTTCCCGTCGCATCTCAAGAGGAGGCGCTCTCCACAGGAAAGGCGAGAGGAACTCCAGGGTCGTGCCACCATTCCCAGAGTCCCCCCAGATGTCTCAGTCCATTCCAGGGAAATCTGTGTTCCCTGCACTGCCTCGACTTTCAAGCCGAGGATCGACTCACACCACGGTGGCACGTGGGACAGCCCTGTGATAAAGCCTTGTGGGAAAGCCTCGTGGGAAAGCCTCGAGGGAAAGCCCCTGATCCCTTGATCCACCTGAAGGAAGCGTGACACTGCTCCTAGAGCTCGGGGAAAGGGCACGTGCATGCCCCCACTCGAGACGAGGAGTGACTCCCCTGGGTAGTCTCCAGACGTACCCCAAGATCCATGTCAGCACAGGAGAGGAATTCACAGGTCCGGCACCAACTCCACACAAGATATTAGGCCCCGGCATCGACGGGAGAGGAATCCCGAGAGGCCCCCGAGCAACTCGCATGGGGACTGGCCTTTCCTGCGGCCACCAGTACGGGTCCCTGAGGTCCCGTCGTAAGTCGAGAGCCCTTGCCGCAACTCGAGAAAATCCAGGAGGTTCTCCCTCCAGGCGAGATGTGCCCCATTTCCGCTGAGTCGTCTCGAGGCTAATCACATCTTACCTCTGGAACTACCAAAGGGTCCTTCACACCCTTGCTGCAACTCAAGAAGTTCCCCGACATACCCGTCTCCACTCGAGAGGAAGCACGAGAGTCCCGCCCACATCCAGAGGAGCCCCGTTCCTGCCTGCTATCTCGAGAGGAGGGATCCTTTCCCCTGCGTGGTGGGGAAAGAATTCCCGCGTTCCTGTCGCATCTCAAGAGGAGGCACTCTCCACAGGAAAGGCGAGAGGAAATCCAGGGTCGTGCCACCATTCCCCGAATCCCCCAGATGTCTCAGTCCATTCCAGGGAAACCTGTTTTCCCTGCACTGCTTCCACTTACAAGCCAAGGATCGACTCACACCACGGTGGCACGTGGGAGAGCCCTGTGGGAAAAGCTCGAGTGAAAGCCACAGAACACTTGATCCACGCGAAGGGAACCGCGACACTGCTGCTATAGCTCGGGAGGAAAGCGCACGTGCATGCCCCACTCGAGACGAGGGCTGACTCCCCTGGGGAGTCTCAGAAGTACCCCAGATCCATGTCGGCACTGGAGAGGAATCGTCAGGTTCCGGCACCAACTCCACACAAGGACTTAAGCCCCGGCATCGACGGGAGAGGAATCCCGAGAGCCCGCGAGCATCTCGCATGGGGACTGGCCTTTCCTGAGGCCACCAGAGCGGGTCCCTGAGGTCCCCGTCGTAAGTCGAGAGCACCTGCCGCAACTCGAGAAAATCCAGGAGGTTCTCCCTCTAGGCGAGATGAGGCCCATTTCCAATGCGGCGTCTCGAGGCTAATCACACAAACCTCTGGAACTTCCACAAGGTTCTTCACACCCTTGCTGCAACTCAAGAAGTTCCCCAACATACCCGTCTCCACTCGAGAGGAAGCACGAGAGTCCCGCCACATTCAGAGGAGCCCCGTTTACGCCTCCTAGCTCGAGAGGAGGGATCCTTTCCCTGCCTGGTCGGTCAAAGACCCGGCGTTCCCGTCGCATCTCAAGAGGAGGCGCTCTCCACAGGAAAGGCGAGAGGAACTCCAGGGTCGTGCCACCATTCCCAGGTCCCCCAGATGTCTCAGTCCATTCAGGGAAACCTGTTTTCCCTGAACTGCCTCGACTTTCAAGCCGAGGATCGACTCACACCAGGGTGGTACGTGGGACAGCCCTGTGGGAAAGCCTCGTTGGAAACACTCGTGGGAAGCCTCGAGGGAAAGACACAGATCCCTTGATCCTCGCGAAGGGAAACGTGACACTGCTGCTACAGTTCGGGAGGAAAGCGCACGTGCATGCCCCACTCGAGACGAGGACTGACTCCACTGAGGAGACTCCACAAGTACCCACGATCCATGTCAGCACTGGAGAGGAATCCTCAGGTTCCGGCATCGACTCCACACAAGGTCTTAGGCCCTGGCATCGATGGGAGAGGAATCCCGAGAGGCCCCGAGTAACTAGCATGGGGACTGGCCTTTCCTGAGGCCACCCAGAGCGGGTCCCTGAGGTCCCCGTCGTAAGTCGAGAGCACCTGCCGCAACTCGAGAAAATCCAGGAGGTTCTCATCTCCAGGCGAGATGAGGCCCCATTTCCGCTGAGGCGTCTCGAGGCTAATCAACCTAACCTCTGGAACTTCCAAACGGTCTTCACACCCTTCCTGCAACTCAAGAAGTTCCCCGACATACCCGTCTCCACTCGAGAGGAAGCACGAGAGTCCCGCCACATCCAGAGTATCTCCGTTTCCGCCTACTAGCTCGAGAGGAGGGATCCTTTCCCTGAGTGGTCGGGAAAGAATTCCGGCATTCCCGTCGCATCTCAAGAGGAGGCGCTCTCCTCAGGAAAGGCGAGAGGAACTCCAGGGTCGTGCCACCATTCCCAGAGTCCCCCAGATGTCTCAGTCCATTCAGGCAAACCTGTTTTCCCTGTACTGCCTCGACTTTCAGCCTAGGATCGACTCACACCACGGTGGCACGTGGGACAGCCTGTGGGAAAGCCTCGTGGGAAAGCTCGTGGGAAAGCCTCAAGCGAAAGCCACAGATCCCTTGGTCCACGCGATGGAATCGTTACACTGCTGCTACAGCTCGGGAGGAAGCGCACGTGCATGCCCTACT
>NW_017194473.1:0-9328 GCF_001704415.2 Capra hircus
CGACCACGCAGGGAAAGGATCCCTCTCTCGAGCTATGTGGCGGTAACGGGGCTCCTCTGGATGTGGCGGGACTCTCGTGCTTCCTCTCGAGTGGAGACGGGTATGTCGGGGAACTTCTTGAGTTGCAGCAAGGATGTGAAGGACGTTTTGAAAGTTCCAGAGATTAGGTGTGATTAGCCTGGGGACGCCTCAGAGGAAATGGGCCCCATCTCGCCTGGAGGGGAGAACCTCCTGGATTTTCTCGAGTTGCGGCAGGTGCTCTCGACTTATGACGGGGACCCAGGGACCCGCTCTGATGGCCTCAGGAAAGGCCAGTCCCCATGCTAGTTACTCGGGGCCCTCGGGATTCCTCTCCCGTCGATGCCGGGGCCTAAGACCTTGTTTGGAGTCGGTGCCGGAACGTGAGGATTCCTCTCCAGTGCTGACGTGGATCTTGGGGTACTTCTGGAGTCTCCCCAGGGGAGTCAGTCCTCGTCTCGAGTGGGGGATGCACGTGCGCTTTCCTCCCGAGCTGTAGCAGCAGTGTCACACTTCCCTTCGTGCTGATTAAAGCAACTGTGGCTTTCCCTCGAGGCTTTTCCACGAGGCTTTCTCGGCCCACAGGGCTGTCCCACGTGCCACCGTGGTGTGAGTCGATCCGTGGCTTGAAAGTCGAGGCAGTGCAGGGAAAACAGGTTTCCCTGGAATGGACTGAGACATCTTGGGGACTCAGGATATGGTGGAACCACCCTGCAGTTCCTCTCGCCTTTCCTGTGGAGAGCGCCTCCTCTTGAGATGCGACGGGAACGCCAGGAATTCTTTCCCAACCACGCAGGGAAAGGGTCCCTCCTCTCGAGCTAGGAGCGGAAGCGGGGCTCTTCTGGATGTGAGCGGGACTCTCGTGCTTCCTTTCGAGTGGAGACGGGTATGTCGGGGAACTTCTTGAGTTGCAGCAAGGGTGTGAAGGACCCTTTAGAAATTCCAGATTTTAGATGTGATTAGCCTCGGTACGCCTCAGCGGAAATGGGCCTCATCTCGCCTGGAGGGGAGAACCTCCTGGATTTTCTCGAGTTGCGGCAGGTTATCTCGTCTTACGACGGGGACCTCAGGGACCCGCTCTGGTGGCCTCAGGAAAGGCCAGTTCCCATGCGAGTTGCTCGGGGCCTCTCGGGATTCCTCTCCGTCGATACCGGGGCCTAAGACCTTGTGTGGAGTCAGTGCCGGAACCTGAGGATTCCTCTCCAGTGCCGACATGGATCTTCGGGACGTCTGGAGTCTCGCCAGGGGCGTCAGACCTCGGCTCGAGTGGGGGCATGTACGTGCGCTTTCCTCCCGAGCTGTAGCAGCAGTGTCACGCTTCCCTTCGCATGGATCAAGGGATCTGTGGTTATCACTCGAGGCTTTCCCACGAGGCTTTCCAACGAGGCTTTCCCACAGGGCTGTCCACGTTCCACCGTGCTGTGAGTCGATCCTCGGCTTGAAAGTCGAGGCAGTGCAGGGGAAAAAGGTTTCCCGAGAATGGACTGAGACATCTGGGGGACTCTGGGAATGGTGGCACGACCCTGGAGTTCCTCTCGCCTTTCCTGTGGAGAGCACCTCCTCTTGAGATGCGACGGGAACTTCGGGAATTCTTTCCCGACAACACACGGAAAGGATCCCTCCTCTCGAGCTAGGAGGCCGAAACGGGGCTCCTCTGGATGTGGTCGGGGACTCTCGTGCTTCCTCTCGAGTGGAGACGGGTATGTCTGGGAAATTCTTGAGTTGCAGCAAGGGTGTGAAGGGCCCTTTGGAAGTTCCAGAGGTTAGATGTGATTAGCCTCGAGACGCCTCAGCGGAAATGGGCCTTATCTCGCCAGGAGAGGAGAACCTCCTGGATTTTCTCGAGTTGCGGCAGGTGCTCTCGACTTACGACAGGGACCTCAGGGACCCGCTCTGGTGGCCTCAGGAAAGGCCAGTCCCCATGCGTGTTGCTCATGGGCCTCTCGGGATTCCTCTCCCGTCGATGCCGGGACCTAAGACCTTGTGTGGAGTCTGTGCCAAAACCTGAGGATTCCTCTCCATTGCTGACATGTATCTTGGGGCACTTTTGGAGTCTCCCCAGGGGAGTCAGTCCTCGTCTCGAGTGGGGCATGCACGTGCACTTTCCTCCGAGCTGTAGCAGCAGTGTTGAGCTTCCCTTCACGAGGATCAAGGGATCTGTGGCTTTCCCTCGAGGCTTTCCACGACGCTTTCCCACAGGTTTTCCCACGAGGCTTTCCCACAGTGATGTCCACGTGCCACCGTGGTGTCAGTTGATCCTCGTTTGAAAGACGACGCAGTGCTGGGGGAAAAAGGCTTCCCTGGAATGCACTGAGATATCTGGGGGACTCTAGGAATGGTGGCACGACCCTGGAGTTCCTCTCGCCTTTCCTGTGGACAGCGCCTCCTCTTGAGATACGACGGACACCGGGAATTCTTTCCCGACGACGCAGGGAAAGGATATCTCTTCTCGAGCTAGGAGACAGAAACAGGGCTCATCTGGATGTGGCCGGGACTCTCGTGCTTCTTCTTGAGTGGAGACGGGTATGTCGGGGAACTTCTTGAGTTGCAGCAAGGGTGTGAAGGGCCCTTTGGAAGTTCCAGAGGTTAGACGTGATTAGCCTCTAGACGCCTCAGCGGAAATGGGCCTTATCTCGCCAGAGGGGAGAACCTCCTGGATTTTCTCGAGTTGCGGCAGGTGCTCTCGACTTACGACAGGGACCTCAGGGACCCACTCTGGTGGCCTCAGGAAAGGCCTGTCCCCATGCGAGTTGCTCGGGGCCTCTGGGGTTTCCTCTCCCTTTGATGCCAGGGCCTAAGACCTTGTGTGGAGTCGGTACCGGAACCTGAGGTTTCCTCTCCAGTGCCGACATGGATCTTCGGGGACTTCTGGAGTCTCCCAGGGGCGTCAGTCCTCGTCTGGAGTGGGGCATGCACGTTCGCTTTCCTCCCGAGCTGTAGCAGGAGGGTCACGCTTCCCTTCTCGTGGATCAAGGGATCTGTCGCTTTCGCTCGAGGCTTTCCCACGAGGCTTTCCCACAGGGCTGTCCCGCGTGACACCGTGGTGTGAGTCGATCCTCGGCTTGAAAGTTGAGGCAGTGCAGGGAAAACAGGTTTCCCTGGAATGGACTGAGACATCTGGGGGACTCTGGGAATGTGGCACGAATCTGGAGTTCCTCTCGCCTTTCCTGTGTGAGAGCGCCTCCTCTTGAGATGCGACGGGAACGGCCGGGAAAACTTTCCCGACCACGCAGGAAAGGATCCTCCTCTCTGAGTTAGTAGGCAGAAACGGGGCACCTCTGGATGTGGGCGGGACTCTCGTGCTTCCTCTCGAGTGCGAGACGGGTATGTCGGGGAACTTCTTGAGTTGCAGCCAGGGTGTGAAGCACCGTTTGGAAGTTCAGAGATTAGGTGTGATTAGCCTCGAGACGCCTCAGCAGAAATGGGCCTCATCCTGGAGGCCTGGAGGGAGAACCTCCTGGATTTCTCGAGATAGGGCAGTTGCTCTCGACTTACGACGGCGACCTCAAACACCCGCTCTGGGGGCCTCAGGAAAGGCCAGTCCCCATGCGAGTTGCTCGGGGCCTCTCGGGATTCCTCTCCCGTCGATGCCGGGGTCTAAGACCTTGTGTGGAGTCGGTGCCGGAACCAGAGGTTTCCTCTGCAGTGCTGACATGGATCTTGGATAATTCTGAAGTCTCCCCAGGGGAGTCAGTCCTCGTCTCGAGTGGGGCATGCACGTGTGCTTTCCTCCCGAGCTGTAGCAGCAGTGTCTCGCTTCCCTTCCCGTGAATCAAGGATCTCTGGCTTTCCCTCGAGCTTTCCCACGAGGCTTGCCCACAGGTCTGTCCCTCGTGTCACTGTGTGTCAGTCGATCCTAGGCTTGAAAGTCGATTCATTGCAGGGAAATAGCTTTCCCTGTAATGGACTGAGACATCTCTGGGACTCTGGAATGGTGGCACGACCCTGGAGTTCATCTCGCCTTTCCTGTGGAGAGCACCTCCTCTTGAGATGCCGACGGAACGCCGGGAACTCTTTCCCGACCACGCAGGGAAGGTATCCCTGCTCTCGAGCTATCAGGCGAAACGGGGCTCCTCTGATGTGCGGGACTCTCGTGCTTCCTCTCGAGAGGAGTCGGGTATGTCGGGGAACTTCTTGAGTTGCAGCAAGGATGTGAAGGACCCTTTGTAAGTTACAGAGGTTTAGGTGTGATTAGCCTGGAGACGCCTCAGTAGAAATGGCCTCATCTCGCCTGAGGGGAGAACCTCCTGGATTTCTCGAGTTAGGCAGGTGCTCTCGACTTACACGGGGATCTCAGGGACCCGCTCTGGGGGCCTCAGGAAAGGCCAGTCACCATTGGAGTTGCTCGGGGCCTCTCGGGATTCCTCTCCCGTCGATGCCGGGGCCTAAGTCCTTGTGTGGAGTCAGTGCCAGAACCTGAGGTTCCTCTCCAGTGCTGACATGGATCTTGGGGTACTTCTGGAGTCTCCCCAGGGGAGTCAGTCCTCGTTCGAGTGGGGCATGCACCTGCGCTTTCCTCCCGAGGTGTAGCAGCGGTGTCATGCTCCCATCGCGTGGATCAAGGGATCAGTGGCTTTCCCTCGAGGCTTCCTCACGAGGCTTTCCCATAAGGCTTTCCCACATGGCTGTCCCACGTGCCACCGTGGTGTGAGTCGATCCTTGGCTTGAAAGTCGAGGCAGTGCAGGGAAAACAGGTTTCCCTGAATGGACTGAGACATCTGGGGGACTCTGGAATGGTGGCACGACCCTGGAGTTCCTCTCGCCTTTCCTGTGGGGAGCGCCTCCTCTTGAGATGCGACGGGAACGCCAGGAATTCTTTCCCGACCACGCAGGGGAAAGTATCCCTCCTCTCTAGCTAGGAGGCGGAAACGGGTCTCCTCTGGATGTGGGCGGGACTCTCGTGCTTCCTGTCGAGTGGAGACGGGCATGTTGGGGAACTTCTTGAGTTGCAGCAAGGGTGTGAAGGACCCTTTGGAAGTTCCAGAGTTTAGGTGTGATTAGCCTCGAGACCCCTCATCGGAAATGGGCCTCATCTTGCCAGGAGAGGAGAACCTCCTGGATTTTCTCGAGTTGCAGCAGGTGCTCTGCGACTTACGACGGGGACATCAGGGACGCCGCTATTGTGGCCTCAGCGAAGGCCAGTCCCCATGCGAGTTGCTCATGGGCCTCTCGGATTCCTCTCCGTCGATGCCGGACTTAAGATCTTGTGTGGAGTCTGTGCCAAAACCTGAGGATTCCTCTCCATTGCTGACATGTATCTTGGGGCACTTCTGGAGTCTCCCCAGGAGAGTCAGTCCTCGTCTCGAGTGGGGGCATGCACGTGCGCTTTCCTCCCGAGCTGTAGCAGCAGTGTTGAGCTTCCCTTCGCGAGGATCAAGGGATCTGTGGCTTTCCGCTCGAGGCTTTCCAACGACGCTTTCCCACGCCGCTTTCCCACCCAGGTTTTCCCACAAGGCTTTCCCACAGTGATGTCCACGTGACACCGTGGTGTCAGTCGATCCTCGGTTTGAAAGTCGAGGCAGTGCAGGGACAAAAGTATTCCCTGGAATGGACTGAGACATCTGGGGGACTCTGGGAATGGTGGCACGACCCTGGAGTTCCTCTCGCCTTTCCTGTGGAGAGCGCCTCCTCTTGAGATGCGACGGAAAAGCCGGCAATTCTTTCCCGAGCACACAGTGAAAGGATCCCTCCTCTCGAGCTAGGAGGCGGTAACGGGGCTCCTCTGGATGCTGGGCGGGATTCTCGAGCTTCCTCTCGAGTGGAGACGGTATGTCGGGGACTTCTGAGTTGCAGCAAGGGTGTGAAGGACCCTTTTGGAAGTTCCAGAGGTTAGGTGTGAATAGCCTCGAGACGCCTCAGCGGAAATGGGCCTCATCTCGCCTGGAGGGGAGAACCTCCTGGATTTTCTCGAGTTGCGGCGGGTGCCTCTCGTCTTACGATGGGGACGACAGGGACCCTCTCTGGTGGCCTCAGGAAAGGGCCAGTTCCCATGCTAGTTGCATGGGGGCCTCTCGGGATTCCTCTCCCGTCGATGCTGGGGCCTAAGACCTTGTGTGGAGTCAGTGCCGGAACCTGAGGATTCCTCTGCAGTGCAGACATGGATCTTGGGGTACTTCTGGAGTCTCCCCAGGGGAGTCAGTCCTCGTCTCGACTGGGGCATGCACGTGCGCTTTCCTCCTGAGCTGTAGCAGCAGTGTCGCGCTTCCCTTCGTATGGATCAAGGGATCTGTGGCTTTCCCTCGAGGCTTTCCCACGAGGCTTTCCCAAGAGGCTTTCCCACGAGGCTTTCCCACAGGGCTGTCCCACGAGACACCGTGTTGTGAGTCCGATCCTCGGCTTGAAAGTCGAGGCACTGCAGGGAAAACAAGTTTCCCTTGAATGGACTGAGACATTTGGGGGACCCTGGGAATGGTGGCACGACCCTGGAGTTCCTCTCGCCTTTCCTGTGGAGAGCGCCTCCTCTTGAGATGCGACGGGAACGCCGGGAATTCTTTCCCGACCACGCAGGGAAAGGATCCCTCCTCTCGAGCTTGGAGACGGAAACGGGGCTCCTCTGGATGTGGGCGGGACCCTCGTGCTCCCTCTCGAGTGAAGACGGGTACGTCGGGCAACTTCTTGAGTTGCAGCAAGGGTGTGAAGGACCCTTTGGAAGTTCCAGAGTCCAGGTTGATTAGCCTCGAGACGCCTCAGCGGAAATGGGCCTCATCTCGCCTGCAGGGGAGAACCTCCTGGATTTTTTCGAGTTGCGGCAGGAGCTCTCGTCTTACGACGGGGACCTCAGGGATCCGCTCTGGTGGCCTCAGGAAAGGCCAGTCCCCATGCGAGTTGTTCGGGGGCCTCTCGGGATTCCTCTCCCGTCGATGCTGGGGCCTAAGACCTTGTGTGGAGTCAGTGAGGGAACCTGAGGATTCCTCTCCAGTGCTGACATGGATCTTGGGGGTATTTCTGGAGTCCCCCCCAAGGGAGTTAGGCCACGTCTCGAGTGGGGGCATGCACGTGCGCTTTCCTTCCGAACTGTAGCAGCAGTGTCGCGTTTCCCTTCGCATGGGTCAAGGAATCTGTGCCTTTCCCTCGAGGCTTTCCCAAAGGGCTGTTCCACGTGCCACCGTGGTGTGTGTCGATGTCGATCCTCGGCTTGAAAGTCGAGGCAGTGCAGGGAAAACAGGTTTCCCTGGAATGGACTGAGACATCTTGGGGACTCTGGAAATGGTGGCACGACGCTGGAGTTCCTCTCGCCTTTCCTGTGGAGAGCGCCTCCTCTTGAGATGCGACGGGAACGCCGGGAATTCTTTGCCGACCACGAAATGAAATGATACCTCCTCTCGAGCTAGGAGGCGGAAACGGGGCTCTTCTGGATGTGGGCGGGACTCTCGTGCTTCCCCTTGACTGGAGACGGGTATGTCGGGGAACTTCTTGAGTTGCAGCAAGGCTGTGAAGGACCCTTTGGAAGTTCCAGAGGTTAGGTGTGATTAGCCTCGAGTCGCCTCAGCGGAAATGGGCCTCATCTCGCCTGGAGGGGACAACCTCCTGGATTGTCTCGACTTGCGGCAGGTGCTCTCGACTTGCGACGGGGACCACAGGGACCCCCTCTGGAGGCCTCAGGAAAGGCCAGTCCCCATTCGAGTTGCTTGGGAGCCTTTCGGGATTTCTCTCCCGTCGATGCCAGGGCCTAAGACCTTGTGTGGAGTCGGTGCCGGAACCTGAGGATTCCGCTCCAGTACTGACATGAATCTTGGGGTACTTCTGGAGTCTCCCCAGGGAAGTCAGTCCTCGTCTGGAGTGGGGGCATGCACGTGCGCTTTCCTCCCGAGCTGTAGCAGCAGTGTCGCGCTTCCCTTCGCGTGGATCAAGGAATCTGTGGCTTTCCCTCGAGGCTTTCCCACGAGGCCTTTCCCACAGGGCTGTTTCAAGTGCCACCGTGGTGTGAGTCGATCTCGGCTTGAAAGTCGAGGCAGTGAAGGGAAAACAGGTTTCCCTGGAATGGACTGAGACACCTGGGGGACTCTGGGAATGGTGGCACGACCGTGAAGTTCCTCTCGCGCTTTCCTGTGGATATCGCCTCCTCTTGAGATGCGACGGGAATGACGGGAATTCTTTCTGACCACACAGGGAAAGTATCCCTCCTCTCGAGCTACGTGGCGGAATCGGGGCTCCTTGGATGTGGTCGAGACTCTCGGTGCTTCCCTCTCGAGTTGAGACGGGTATGTCGGGGAATTCTTCTGAGTTGAAGCAAGGGTGTGAAGGACCCTTTGGAAGTTCTCGACGTTAGGTGTGTTTCGCCTCGAGACGCCTCAGCGGAAATGGGCCTCATCTCGCCTGGAGGGGAGAACCTCCTGGATTTTCTCGTGTTGCGGCTGGTGCTCTCGACTTACGACGGGGACCTCAGGGACCCGCTCTGGTGGCCTCAGGAAAGGCCAGTCCCCATGCGAATTGCTCGGGGGCCTCTCCCGGATTCCTCTCCCGTCGATGCCAGGGCCTAACACCTTGTGTGGAGTCGGTGCCGGAAACATGAGGATTCCTCTCCAGTGCTGACATGGATCTTGGGTACTTCTGGAGCCTCCACCGGGGAATCAGTCCTCGTCTCGAGTGGGGGCATGCACGTGCGCTTTCCTCCAGAGCTGTAGCAGCAGTGTCACGCTTCCCTTCGCGTGGATCTAGGGATCAGGGGCTTTCCCTCGAGGCTTTCCACGAGTCTTTCCCACAGGGGCTGTCCACGTGCCACTGTGGAGTGAGTCGATCCTCGGCTTGACAGTCGAGGCAGTGCTGGGAAAATAGGTTTCCCTGGAATGGACTGAGACATCAGGGGGACTCTGGGAATGGGGCCTGATCCTGGAGTTCTTTTCGCCTTTCCTGTGGAGAGCGCCTCCTCTTGAAATGCGACGGGAACGCTAGGAATTCTTTCTCGACCACGCAGGAAAGGATCCCTCCTCTCGAGCTAGCAGGTGGAAACGGGGCCACTCTGGATATTGGACGGCGGACTCTCGATTCCTCTAGAGTGGAGACGGGTATGTCGGGAACTTCTTGAGTTGCTGCAAGGGTGTGAAGGACCCTTTGGAAGTTCCAGAGTTTAAGTGTGATTACCCCCCTAGTTGCCTCAGCGGAAATGGGCCTCATCTCACCTGGAGGGAGAGAACCTCCTGGATTTTCTGGAGTTGCGGCGGCAGGTGCTCTCGACTTACGATGGGACCTCAGGGACCTGCTCTGGTGGCCTCAGGAAAAGGCCAGTCCCCATGCGAGTTGCTCTGGGGCATCTTCGGGATTCCTCTCCCGTCGATGCAGGGCGCCTAAGACCTTGGTTGGAGTCGGTGCC
>NW_017194474.1:0-9328 GCF_001704415.2 Capra hircus
TTCAAGTTCAAAGTGAAGTTCAAGTTCAAGGTCAAGGTCAAGTTCAAGTTGAAGTTCAAGGTCAAGGACAAGTTCAAGTTGAAGTTCGAGTTGAAGTTCAAGGTCAAGGTCAAGTTCAAGGTCAATTTCAAGTTCAAGGTCAAGTTCAAGTTCAAGTTGAAGTTGAAGTTCAAGTTCAAGTTCAAGGTCAAGTTCAAGGTCAAGTCAAGATCAAGGTCAAGTTCAAGTTCAAAGTCAAGTTCAACTTCAAGGTCAAGGTCAAGTTCAAGTTGAAGTTCAAGGTCAAGGCCAAGTTCAAGGTCATGGTCAAGTTCAAGTTCAAGGCAGGCAAGGCCAAGCCAAGACCAAGGCAAGGGCAACGGCAACGCCAAGGGCAAGGCCAAGGCCACAGGCCAAGGCAAAGGCCAAGGCCACCAAAGCGAAGCCCAAACCCCGTAACGCCTGACAAAAGGCAGAAGCCACTAGGCCCCTGTGCAGAGGAAGCCACTGAAGGCAGCAAGGCCACAGAGCTCCCCGACTCCCATTCCCAAGGGCCTCATCCCAGCAAAGCACCCGCTCCCACCACCCCCAACCCCGGCCCCCGCCCCCCGCAGCACGCCCCCTGAAACAACACTGTCTTCCCAGAAAAGAGAACGGAGAAGCCATGTGTGTGGCCAAAGGAGCAAGATGAACGAACGATGCCACGCCCTCCGAATTGGGCACACCTGACGCCTCGGAACCCGGGCCTGGCCGATGGGTCCCAGCCGTTCTCGGGTGGGAGGGGGGTCAACACATTGGCCGAGAGCCCTTGCCCAGGCCACCCGCAAATCCCCTGAGATGTGATCCGACCACAGGGACCGAGGGCAAACGTACCGCTTGAGGTGCTGGAGGAGCCGGACGAAGCCATGGTGGGAGAGGC
This sequence comes from Capra hircus, assembly GCF_001704415.2. Taxonomy (NCBI): domain Eukaryota; kingdom Metazoa; phylum Chordata; class Mammalia; order Artiodactyla; family Bovidae; genus Capra; species Capra hircus. Next base: position 899 of record NW_017194474.1, read on the forward strand.
ACACGGGCACGCTGCAGACTGCTGGCCGAGTGGGCGGGGACCCAGCAGCTCAGGACTCTGGAGAACGGGAGGCGTCTCCGCCACCATTGACGTCAATAGGGTTTGGGTGGGTAGATGGAGGGGCCGCCCCCTGGCCTCTTTCCAAGCAGAGACCCTGGACGGAGTCCCGTGGAGCGAGTGGGCTTTTCCCGGGCACGGCTGTGCCCTGGACCGCCAAGATCCCCGTTGGGGTGGGCGGGCAGTTCGGGGCTTTGGTTTGTGGCCCTCCCTTGCAGCGGGGGGTGGGTTCAACCCGAGTGGATCAATCAGGGGCCCTCAGCAGTGCCAAGGGAACTCACGCCCCAGGAAACGCCCCCTAGGTCCCTTTGAATTGGCCACCAACGCCCCCTTTCCCAGCCTGCCTTGCTCTGGGATTTCCCGCCTTTTCACATTCCACAGGTCCCTGGGCCTCGACTGTCCCCCGCTGGCTCCTCCGAGGCATTCCGGGACACCAGATGCTCTCTCCAGCGCCTCCACCTAGATCCCTCACTGTCCTCGCCTCCGTTTCCCCCATGCCCCTCCCCAACTCCTCCGTGGGCTCTTGGCATCCTTTCCCTACAGCAGTCCCAGAGTGCCACCCCGAGGGCTTTGAGTTGCCTGGAGCCCAAGGCTCCGGCCAGAGACCTGAGGGCCAGCGTCTGGACTGGCAGCTAATGCCATTTGGGGCTTTTCTCACTTGGAGCCTGAGGCCCGCACCTCCGCGGCAACCCCCCAGCGCGAGTGCCCTGGAGATACCCGCCCAAGGGGACAGTGTATCCCCTACTGTGGGGAAGGAGGTTCCTGTTTTCCCTGCACTGGTTCGACTTTCACGCGAGGATCGACTCACACCATGGTGGCAAGTGGAATAGCCCTGTGGGAAAGCCTCATGGGAAAGACTCCAGGGAAAGCCACAGATTCCTTGATCCACGAGAAGGGAAGCGTGACACTGCTGCTACCGCTTGGGAGGAAAGCGCACGTGCATGACCCCACTCGAGCCGAGGACTGACGCAAGCTTGGGAGACTCCAGAAGTACGCCAAGATCCATGTCAGCACTGGAGAGGAATCCTCAGGTTCCGGTCCCGACTCCACACAAGGTCTTAGGCCCCGGCATCGGCGGGAGAAGAATCCTGAGAGGCCCCTAGCACCTCGCATGGGGACTGGCCTTTCCTGAGGTCACCAGAGCGGGTCCCTGAGGTCTCCGTCGTAACTCGAGAGCACCTGCCGCAACTCGAGAAAATCCAGGAGGTTCTCCCCTGCAGGCGAGATGAGGCCCGTTTACACTGAGGTGTCTCGAGGCTAATCACACGTGAACTCTGGAACTTCTAAAGAGTCTTTCACAGTCATGCTGCAACACAAGAAGTTCCCCAATATACCCGTCTCCACTTGAGAGGAAGCACAAGAATCCCGCCCATATCCAGTGGAGCCCCTTTTCTGCCTCATAGCTCGAGAGGAGGGATTCTTTCAGTGCGTGGTCGGGAAAGAATTCCCTGCATTCCCATCGCATCTCAAGAGGAGGCGCTCTCCACAGGAAAGGCGAGAGGAACTCCAGGGTCGTGCCACCATTCCCAGAGTCCACCAGATGTCTCAGTCCATTCCAGGGAAACCTGTTTTCCTGTCACTGCCTCCACTTTCAAGCCGAGGATCGACTCACACCACGGTTGCACGAGGGAAAGCCCTGTGGGAAAGCCTCTTGGAAAGCCTCGTCGGAAACCCTCGAGGGAAAGCCACTGATCACTTGATCCACACGAAGGGAAGCGTGACACTGCTGCTACAGCTCTGGAGGAAAGCACACGTGCAAGCCCCCACTCGAGACGAGGACTGACTCCCCTGGGGAGACTCCAGAAGTACCCCAAGATCCATGTCAGCACTGGAGAGGAATCCTCAGGTTCCGGCACCGACCCACACAAGGTCTTATGCCGGGGTCCAGCCCCGGTGGATCCAGGGAATTCGAAGGGTGGACTGCGTTGGCGTGGAAAGACTTGTTTATTTATTAATGTAAGATTAGATTAGGAAACTATAGTGTAGTAAGAAGATTAAGTGGAGGAAGAGGGCTGAATAGCTTGTTTACGCGGAAGGCCAATAAAATTCCAGACAAGGAATTTGCACCACCTACGTTGGCCACCGGCGCCCCGCTTGAATATCTAAGGGTGCCTCGCCTTAAGCTCCCTTTCGTGCCGGTCTTAACAGCCAGGGCAAGTAAGTAGACCTGGCGAGCCTCCGCACTCCAGGTGGAGATTCAGCCTGAAGTTAAAGTAAAGAGCAGAGAGAAGGAAAGGTAGAGAAGAAGAAAGAGAGAGAAAGACACGGGGGGAGCCAGAGTCCCAAGAAACCAGGCTGAGAGACTAGTTCGAGAAGCTGGTCCGAGAAACTGGCCCCCGGCCCCTGGCCTCCTCCTTTATTGTTCAGAAGGCCTTTTTATATTTTGATAAAACATGGAGATCAATGGATAACACAAAATTATGTAGCGTTCACAACCCAGATTCTTTCTGTATATCATTTTGTATACAAAAGGTCTCAGGTGATTTACATTATCTTCTGGCCAAGAGGCTTGTTAACACTTTTGGCTCTCTTCCTTAATGAATGTTAATTTTGTTTCCCCTGAAGTGTTTTTCTTTAATCTGCATCTCCTTAAAGCATTAAAGTTACATCTCTATAGAACAAAGGTGCAGTGGGTTAAACAAAGAAGGTACTTAACTCAAAGATCTAATGTTGCTAATACCAGGTCTAACTACTTGTTTTTCTATATACCAACTATATCTAAAAATAAAGGATATGAAAATTTGGCAGCAAGCATTGACCCAAAAATGAAACTTTTAATCAGTCCTATTCTAAAGATTTTGACTCCTCGAAAGCTCCTGCATTCCTAGGATGTTTTAAGCTTCCTGTGCCTCCTGCGGTCAGGAGGCCTCAAACAATCACAAGCGCAGCTGTACGAGTCTACAGGCAGGCTAGAAGCCATCAGAGGGTTTTTGGATTGAAACACTCTTTCAAATGCAGAAGACTAACGCGCTGAATTGACTTTTTCCAGAAAAGGTCAGAAGAGTGAAAAAGCAGAGCACAAAAACCGGCAGATTTTGTTGGGGTACATGCTTAAAAATTTCCAGAGGGTCCCTGAAGTCTGAGCACGCCTTGCGTATGTCAGCTTCCTTCCTGATAACCTTGTCACGGGCGGCTTCCTCACACTGGGTCCCGGCAGTCTTAGGACCGGCATCGACGGAGAGGAATCCCGAGAGGCCCCGAGTAACTCACATGGGGACTGGCCTTTCCTGAGGCCACCAGAGCGGGTCCCTGAGGTCCCCGTCGTAAGTGAGAGCACCTGCTGCAACTCGAGGAAAAATCCAGGAGGTTCTCCCCTCCAGGCGAGATGAGGCCCATTTCCGCTGAGGCGTCTCGAGGCTAATCACACCTAAACCTCAGGAACTTCCAAAGGGTCCTTCACACCCTTGCTGCAACTCAAGAAGTTCCGCGACATACCCGTTTCCATTCGAGAGGAAGCACGAGAGTCCCCCCTCATCCAGAGGAGCCCCGTTTCTGCCTCCTAGCTCGAGAGGAGGGATCCTTCCCCTGCGTGGTCGGGAAGAATTCCCGGCGTTTCCGTCGCATCTCAAGAGGAGGCGCTCTCCACAGGAAAGGCGAGAGGAACTCCAGGGTAGTGCCACCATTCCAGAGTCCCCCAGATGTCTCAGTCCATTCCAGGGAAACCTGTTTTCCCTGCACTGCTCGACTTAAAGCAGAGGATCGACTCACACCACGGTGGCACGTGGACAGCCCTGTGGGAAAGCTCGTGGGCAAGCCTCGAGGGAAAGCCACAGATCCCTTGATCCACGCGAAGGGAAGCGTGACACTGCTGCTACAGCTCGAGAGGAAATCGCACGTGCATGCCCCAATTCGAGACGAGGACTGACTCCCCTGGGAGACTATAGAAGTACCCCAAATCCATGTCAGCACTGGAGAGGAATCCTCAGGTTCCGGCACCGACTCCACACAAGGTCTTAGGGCCCGGCATCGACGGAGAGAATCCCGAGATTATCCCGAGCAACTCGCTGGGACTGGCCTTTCCTGAGCCACCAGAGCGGGTCCCTGAGGTCCCCGTCATAAGTCGAGAGCACCTGCCACAACTCGAGAAAATCCAGTACGTTCTCCCCTCAGGCGAGATGAGGCCATTTCTGCTGAGGCGTCTCGAGGCTAATCACATCTAACCTCTGGAACTTCCAAGGGTCCTTCACACCCTTGCTGCAACTCACGAAGTTCCCGACATACCGTGCCACTCGAGAGGAAGCACGTGAGTCCCGCCCTCATCAGAGGAGCCAGTTTCCGCCTCCTAGCGCGAGAGGAGGGATCCTTTCCCTGCGTGGTCGGGAAAGAATTCCCGGTGTTCCCGTCGCATCTCAAGAGGAGGCGCTCTCCAAAGGAAAGGCGAGAGGAACTCCAGGGTCGTGCCACCATTCCAGAGTCCCCCAGATGTCTCAATCCATTCCAGGGAAACATGTTTTCCCTGCACTGCCTCGACTTTCAAGCCAAGGATCGACTCACACCACGGTGGCACGTGGGACAGCCCTGTGGGAAAGCCTCGTGGGAAAGCCTCGTGGGAAAGCCTCGTGGGAAAGCCTCGAGGGAAAGCCACAGATCCATTGATCCACGCAAAGGGAAGCGTGACACTGTTGCTACAGCTCGAGAGGAAAGCGCACGTGCATGCCCCCACTCGAGTTGAGGACTGACTCCCCTGGGGAGACTCCAGAAGTACCCCCAAATCCAGGTCAGCACTGGAGAGGAACCCTCAGGTTCCGGCAGCGACTCCACACAAGGTCATAGGCCCCGGCATCTACGGGAGTGGAATCCTGAGAGGCCCCCGAGCAACTCGCATGGGGACTGGCCTTTCCTGAGTCCACCAGAGCGGGTCCCTGAGGTCCCCGTCGTAAGTCAAGAGCACTGCCGCAACTCGAGATAATCCAGGAGGTTCTCCCCTCCCAGGCGAGATGAGGCCCATTTCCGCTGAGGCGTCTCGAGGCTAATCACACATAAACTCTGGAACTAACAAAGGGTCCTTCACACCCTTGCTGCAACTCAAGAACTTCCCCGACATACCCATCTCCACTCGAGAGGAATCAGGAGAGTCCCTCCCTCATCCAGAGGAGCCCCATTTCCGCCTCCTAGCTCGAGAGGAGGGATCCTTCCCCTGCGTGGTCGGGAAAGAATTCCCGGCGTTTCCGTCGGCATCTCAAGAGGAGGTGCTCTCCACAGGAAAGGCGAGAGGAACTCCAGGGTCGTGCCACCATTCCCAGAGTCCCCCCAGATGTCTCAGTCCATTCCAGGGAAACCTGTTTTCCCTGCACTGCCTCGACTTTTCAAGCCGAGGATCGACTCACACCACGGTGGCACGTGGGACAGCCCTGTGGGAAGCCTCGTGGGAAAGCCACAGATCACTTGATCCACGCGAAGGGGAGCATGACACTGCTGCCTCAGCTCGGGAGGAAAGCGCACGTGCATGCCCCCACTCGCGACAAAGACTGACTCCCCTGGGGAGACTCCAGAAGTACCCCAAGATCCATGTCAGCACTGGAGAGGAATCCTCAGGTTCCGGCACCAACTCCACACAAGGTCTTATGCCGGGGTCCAGCCCCGTGGATCCAGGGAATTCGAAGGGTGGACGGCGTTGGCGTGGAAAAGACTTGTTTATTTATTAATGTAAGATTAGATTAGGAAACTATAGTGTAGTAAGAAGATTAAGTGGAGGAAGAGGGCTGAATAGCTTGGTTTACGCGGAAGGCCAATAAAATTCCAGACAAGGAATTTGCACCACCTACGTTGGGCCACCGGCGCCCGCTTGAATATCTAAGGGTGCCTCGGCTTAAGCTCCCTTTCGTGTGGGTCTTAACAGCCAGGGCAAGTAAGTTAGACCTGGCGAGCCTCCCGCACTCCAGGTGGAGATTCAGCCTGAAGTTAAAGTAAAGAGCAGAGAGAAGGAAAGGTAGAGAAGAAGAAAGAGAGAGAAAGACACGGGGGGAGCCAGAGTCCCAAGAAACCAGGCTGAGAGACTAGTTCGAGAAGCTGGTCCGATAAAACTGGCCCCCGGCCCCTGGCCTCCTCCTTTATTGTTCAGAAGGCCTTTTATACTTTTGATAAAACATGGAGATCAATGGATAACACAAAATTATGTAGCGTTCACAACCCAGATTCTTTCTGTATATCATTTTGTATACAAAAGGTCTCAGGTGATTTACATTATCTTCTGGCCAAGAGGCTTGTTAACACTTTTGGCTCTCTTCCTTAATGAATGTTAATTTGTTTCCCCTGAAGTGTTTTTCTTTAATCTGCATCTCCTTAAAGCATTAAAGTTACATCTCTATAGAACAAAGGTGCAGTGGGTTATAACAAAGAAGGTACTTAACTCAAAGATCTAATGTTGCTAATACCAGGTCTACTACTTGTTTTTCTATATACCAACTATATCTAAAAATAAAGAATATGAAAATTTGGCAGCAAGAATTGACCCAAAAAATGAAACTTTTAATCAGTCCTATTCTAAAGATTTTGACTCCTCGAAAGCTCCTGCATTCCTAGGATGTTTTAAGCTTCCTGTGCCTCCTGCGGTCAGGAGGCCTCAAACAATCACAAGCGCAGCTGTACGAGTCCTACAGGCAGGCTAGAAAGCCATCAGAGGGTTTCTGGATTGAAACACTCTTTCAAATGCAGAAGACTAACGCGCTGAATTGACTTTTTCCAGAAAAGGTCAGAAGAGTGAAAAAGCAGAGGCACAAAAACCGGCAGATTTTTGTTGGGGTACATGCTTAAAAATTTCCAGAGGGGTCCCTGAAGTCTGAGCACGCCTTGCGTATGTCAGCTTCCTTCCTGATAACCTTGTCACGGGCGGCCTTCCTCACACTGGCTCCCGGCAGTCTTAGGCCCCGGCATCGACGGGAGAGGAATCCCGAGAGGCCCGGCGAGCAAACTCGCATGAGGACTGGCCTTTCCTGAGGCCACCAGAGCGGGGTCCCTGGAGGTCCCCGTCGTAAGTCTAGAGCACCTGCCGCAACTCGAGAAAATCCAGGAGGTTCTCCCCTCCAGGCGAGATGAGGCCCCATTTCCGCTGAGGGCGTCTCGAGGCTAATCACACCTAACCTCTGGAACTTCCAAAGGGTCCTTCACACCCTTGCTGCAACTCAAGAAGTTCCCCGACTTACCCGGCTCCATTGAGAGGAAGCACGAGAGTCCCCCTCATCCAGAGGAGCCCCGTTTCCGCCTCTAGCTCGAGAGGAGGGATCCTTCCCTGCGGGTCGGGAAAGAATTCCCGGCGTTTCCGTCGCAACTCAAGAGGAGGCGCTCTCCACAGAAAGGCGAGAGGAACTCCAGGTCGTGCCACCATTCCAGAGTCCCCAGATGTCTCAGTCCATTCCAGGGAAACCTGTTTTCCCTGCACTGCCTCGACTTTCAAGCCGAGGATCGACTCACACCACGGTGGCACGTGGGACAGCCCTGTGGGAAAGCCTCCTGGGCAAGCCTCGAGGGAAAGCCACAGATCCCTTGATCACGCGAAGGGAAGCGTGACACTGCTGCTACAGCTCGAGAGGAAATCGCACGTGCATGCCCCAATTCGAGACGAGGACTGACTCCACTGGGGAGACTCCAGAAATACCCTAAGATCCATTCAGCACCGGAGAGGAAATCCTCGGGTTCTCGGCACCGACTCCACACAATGTCTTAGGCCCGGCAACGACAGGAGTGGAATCCCTAGAGGCCCCCGAGGAACTCGCATGGGGACTGGCCTTTCCTGTGGCCACCAGAGCCAGGTCCCTGAGGTCCCCGTCGTAAGTCTAGAGCACCTGCCGCAACTCAAGAAAATCCTGGAGGTTCTGCCCCTCCAGGTGAGATGAGGCCCGTTTCATCCTAGGCGTCTCGAGGCTAATCACACCTAACCTCTGGAACTTCCAAAGGGTCCTTCACACCTTGCTGCAAATCAAGAAGTTCCCCAACTTACCCGTCTCCACTTGAGAGGAAGCACGAGAGTCCCGACCACATCCAGAGGAGCCACGTTTCAGCCTCCTAGCTCGAGGGCAGGGATCCTTTCCCTGCGTGGACGGGAAAGAACCCGGCGTTCCCGTCGCATCTCAAGAGGAGGCGCTCTCCACAGGAAAAGAAAGAGGAATTCCATGGTCATTCCACCATTCCCAAAGTCCCCAAGATGTCTCAGTCCATTCCAGGGAAACCTGTTTTCCCTGCACTGCCTCGACTTTCAACCCGAGGATCGACTCACACCACGGTGGAAGGTGGGACAGCCCTGTGGGAAAGCCTGGTGGGAAAGACTCCAGGGAAAGCAACAGATCCCTTGATCCACGCGAAGGGGAAGCGTGACACTGCTGCTACACCTTGGGAGAAAGCGCACGTGCATGCCCCAAATCGTGACGAGGACTGACT
>NW_017194475.1:0-9327 GCF_001704415.2 Capra hircus
AACTCCAGGGCGTCCAGGGTCGTGCCACCATTTCCCAGAGTCCCCCAGATGTCTCAAGTCCATTCCAGGGAAAACCTGCACTGCCTCGCTTTCAAGCCGCGGATCGACTCACACCACGGTGGTAAGTGGGACAGCCCCTGTGGGAAAGCCTCGTGGGAATGCCTCGTGGGAAAGTCGATGGAAAGCCACAGATCCCTTGATCCATGCGAAGGGAAGCGTGACACTGCTGCTAAAGCTGGCAGGAAAGCACACGTGCATGCCCCCACTCCATAGGAGGACTGACTCCCCTGGGGAGACTCCAGAAGTACCCCAAGATCCATGTCAGCACTGGAGAGGAATCCTCAGGTTCGGGCACCGACTCCACACAAGGTCTTAGGCCCCGGCATCGGACGGGAGAGGAATCCCGAGAGGCCCCCGAGCAACTCGCATGGGGACTGGCCTTTCCTGAGGCCACCAGAGCGGGTCCCTGAGGTCCCCCGTCGTAAAGTCGAGAGCACCTGCCGCAACTCGAGAAAATCCAGGAGGTTCTCACTCCAGGCGAGATGAGGCCCCATTTCCGCTGAGGCGTCTCGAGGCTAATCACATCTAACTCTGGAACTTCCAAAGGTGTCCTTCACACCCTTACTGCAACTCAAGAAGTTCCCCACATCCCCGTCTCCACTCGAGAGGAAGCACGAGAAGTCCGCCCACATCAGAGGAGCCCCGATTCCGCCTCCTAGCTCGAGAGGAGGGATCCTTTCCCTGCGTGGTTCGGGAAAGAATTCCCGGCGTTCCCGTCGCATCTCAAGAGGAGGCGCTCTCCACAGGAAAGGCGAGAGGAACTCCAGCGGTCGTGCCACCATTCCCTAGAGTCCCCAGATGTCTCAGTCCATTTCCAGGGAAACCTGTTTTCCCTGCACTGCTCGGACTTTCAAGCCGAGGATCGACTCCACACCACGGTGGCACGTGGACAGCCCCTGTGGGAAAGCCTCGTGGGAAAGCCTCGAGGGAAAGCCACAGATCCCTTGATCCACAGCGAAGGGAAGTGTGACACCTGCTGCTACAGCTCGGGAGGAAAGCGCACGCTGCATGTCCCCACTTCGTGACGAGGACTGACTCCCCTGGGGAGTCTCCAGAAGTACCCCAAGATCCATGTTCAGCACTGGAGAGGAATCCTCAGGTTCCGGCACTCACAACACAGAAGATCTTAGGCCCCAGCATCGACGGGAGAGGAATCCCGAGAGGCCCCGAGCAACTCCCATGGGGACTGGCCTTTCCCTGAGCCCACCAGAGCGGGTCCCTGAGGTCCCCGTCGTAAGTCAAGAGCACCTGCCAACTCGAGAAATCCAGGAGGTTCTCCCCTCCAGGCGAGATGAGGCCCATTTCCGCTGAGGCGTCTTGGAGGCTAATCAATCTAACATCTGGAAATTCCAAAGGGTCCTTCACACCCTTGGCTGCACTCAAGAAGTTCCCGACATACCCGTCTCCACTCGAGAGGAAGCACGAGAGTCCCGCCCACATCCAGAGGAGCCCCGTTTTCCGCCTCCTAGCTCGAGAGGAGGGATCCTTTCCTGCGTGTCGGGAAAGAATTCCCGCGTTCCCTGTCGCATCTCAAGAGCGAGGCGCTCTCCATAGGAAAGGCGAGAGAACTCCAGGGTCGTGCCACCATTCCCAGAGTACCCCCAGATGTCTCAGTCCATTCCAGGGAAACCTGTTTTCCTGCACGCCTCACTTTCAAGCCGAGGATCGACTCACACCCACGGTGGCACGTGGGACAGCCCTGTGGGAAAGCTCCTGGGATAAGCCTCAGTGGAAAGCCTCGAGGGAAAGCCACAGATCCCTTGATCCAGCGAAGGGAAGCGTGACACTGCTGCTACAGCTCGGGAGGAAATCGGCACCGTGCATGCCCCCACTCGAGACGAGGACTGACTCCCCTGGGGAGACTCCAAGAAGTACCCAAGATCCATGTCAGCACTGGAGAGGAATGCTCAGGTTCGGCAACCGACTCACACAAGTCTTAGGCCGGCATCGGACGGGAGAGGAATCCCGAGAGGCCCCGAGCAACTCGCATGGGGACTGGCCCTTTCCCTGAGGCCACCAGAGCGGGTCCCTGAGGTCCCCGTCGGTAAGTCGAGAGCACCCTGCCGCAACTCGAGAAAATCCAGGAGGTTTCTCCGCTCCAGGCGAGATGAGGCCCATTTCCGCTGAGGCGTCTCGAGGCTAATCACACCTAAACCTCTGGAATTTCCAAAGGTTCCTTCACACCCTTGCTGCAACTCAAAGAAGTTCCCCCACATACCCGTCTCCACTCGAGAGGAAGCACGAGAGTTCCCGCCCACATCCAGAGGAGCCCGTTTCAATGCTCCTAGCTCGAGAGGAGGGATCCTTTCCCTGCGTGGTCGGGAAAGAATTCCCGGCGTTTCCGTCGCATCTCAAGAGGAGGCGCTCTCCACAGGAAAGGCGAGAGGAACTCCAGGGTGTACAACCATTCCCAAGAGTCCCCCAGATGTCTCAGTCCATTCCAGGGAAACCTGTTTTCCCTGCTCTGCCTCGACTTTCAAGACGAGGATCGACTCACACCACGGTGGCACGTGGACAGCCCTGTGGGAAAGCTTCGTGGGAAAGCCTCGAGGGAAAGCCACAGATCCCTTGATCCGCCGAAGGGAAGCGTGACACTGCTGCTACAGCTCGGGAGGAAGGCGCACCTGCATGCCCCCACTCTAGACGAGGACTGACTCCCCTGGGGAGACTCCAGAAGTACCCCAAGATCCATGTCAGCACTGGAGAGGAATACTCAGGTTCCGGCACCGACTCCACACAGATCTTAGGCCCCGGCATTGATGGGAGAGGAACCCAGAGGCCCCCGTGCAATCGCATGGGGACTGGCCTTTCCTCAGGCCACCAGAGCGGGTCCCTGAGGTCCCCGTCGTAAGTTGAGAGCACCTGCCGCAAACTCGAGAAAATCCAGGAGGATCTCACCTCCAGGCGAGATGAGGCCTATTTGTGCTGAGGCGTCTCGAGGCTAATCACACCTAACCTCTGGAACTTCCAAAGGATCCTTCACACCCTTGCTGCAACTCAAGAAGTTCCCCGACATACCCGTCTCCACTCGAGAGGAAGCACGAGAGTCCCGCCCACATCCAGAGGAGCCCCGTTTCCGCCTCCTAGCTCGAGAGGAGGGATCCTTTCCCTGCGTGGTCGGGAAAGAATTCCCGGCATTCCCGTCTCATCTAAGAGGAGGCGCTCTCCACAGGAAAGGAGAGAGGAACTCCAGGGTCGTTCCACCTTCCCAGAGTCCCCCAGATGTCTCAGTCCATTCCAGGGAAACCTTTTTCCCTGCACTTCCTCGACTTTCAAGCCGAGGATCGACTCACACCACGGTGGCACGTGGGACAGCCCTGTGAGGAAAGCCTCGTGGGAAAGCCTCGTGGGAAAGCCTCGTGGGAAAGCCTCGGTAAAGTCACAGATCCCTTGATCCACTGCGAAGGGCAGCGTGACGCTGCTGCTACAGCTCGGGAGGAAAGCGCACGTGCATGCCCCCACTCGAGACGAGGACTGACTCCCCTGGGGGACTCCAGAAGAACCCCAAATCCTCGTCTCCCGGGGTCCAGCCCCGGTGGATCCAGGGAATTCGAAGGGTGGACGGCGTTGGCGTGGAAAGACTTGTTTGTTTATTAATGTAAGATTAGATTAAGAAACTATAGTGTAATAAGAAGATTAAGTGGAGGAAGAGGGCTGAATAGCTTGGTTTACGCGGAAGGCCAATAAAATTCCAGACAAGGAATTTGCACCATCTACCTTGGGCCACCGGCGCCCGCTTGAATATCTAAGTGTGCCTCGCCTTAAGCTCCCTTTCGTGCGGGTCTTAACAGCCGGGGCAAGTAAGTAGACCTGGCGAGCCTCCGCGCCCCAGATGGAGATTCAGGCCTGAAGTTAAAGTAAAGAGGCAGAGAGAGGGAAGGGGAGAGAAGAAGAGAGAGAGAGAGACATGGGGGAGCCAGAGTCCCAAGAAACCAGGCCGAGAGACTAGTTCGAGAAACCGGTCTGATCCTTTATTGTTCAGAAGGCCTTTTATACTTTTGATAAAACATGGAGATCAATGGGTAACACAGAATTATGTGGGCGTTCGCAGCCCAGACTCTTTCTAATACATCATTTTGTATACAAAAGGTCTCAGGTGATTTACATTATCTTCTGGGCCAAGAGGCTTGTTAACACTTTTTAGCTCTCTTCCTTAATGAATGTTAATTTTGTTTCCCCTGAAGTGTTTTTCTTTAATCTGCATTTCCTTAAAGCATTAAAGTTACATCTCTATAGAACAAAGGTGCAGTGGGATATAACAAGAAGGTACTTAACTCGAAGATCTAATGTTGCTAATACCAGGTCTACTACTTGTTTTTCTATATACCAACTATATCTAAAAATAAAGGATATGAAAATTTGGCAGCAAGCATTGACTCAACAAATGAAACTTTTAATCAGTCCTATTCTAAAGATTTTGACTCTTCGGAAGCCCCTACATTCCTAGGATGTTTTTTAAGCTTCCTGTGCCTCCTGCGGTCAGGAGGCCTCAAACAATCACACTCGCAGAGTCCTGCAGGCAGGCTAGAAAGCCATCGAAGGGGTTTTTTGGATTGAAACACTCTTTCAAATGCAGAAGACTAAAGCCCTGAATTGACTTTTTCCAGAAAATGTCAGAAGAGTGGAAAAGCAGAGCACAAAAGCCGGCAGATTTTTGTTGGGGTACATGCTTAGGAATTTCCAGAGGGGTCCCTGAAGTCTGAGCACGCCTTGCGTATGTCAGTTTCCTTCCTCATGACCTTGTCACGGGCGGGATTCCTCACACTGGCTTCCGGCATCTCCCCCTTCTTTATTATTTTTTTAAAAAAATTAGGTGCAGATCAGTCGCGAGATTCTGAATGCTCTGCCGAAGAGTCCTGACAACACAAGGAAGCACGATTACAAGGAGCAGGATTATGGCACCCACAGCAGCATAGCTAGAAACAGTAGTCAGAAGAGTTTTTCCAGAAATGAAGTCAGAGAAGGTGTGGAAAAAGTCATTGGCTTCTCCTGCGGCAGTAAAATCTAATCGAGAGTGTTCCAAGGTCTGAATCTGATTATGAAGTTTCCCTAAGTCTAAACTAATATCTGAGCTGTTCAAACACCTAAAATATGATTTTTGACTCTCTCCCATTCAAAATCTGTCTCATTTACTTTCAGGGATGTAACACATATCCACCGGTAATCAGCATGACATGAAAGAGCCATTTTCACTTTCAGACTCTGTAATTCAGTCCCAATATGCATTACTGGCTTCTTCTAAGGCATCAACCCTTATTTCTAGCTTCCTATCTATAATTTCCTGGGTTGCCAGCGTTAAAGAAACATTTTTGGATACGGTATCAACATATTGGGCAGTATGCACTTGTTGAGACAATGACAATGCCGCCACAGTAACAGAAGTAATTGCAGTTATCAAAGCCGATATTCCCAAAACAAGTAAGCCCACAAACCGTCGTGTCCGCATTAAATCTTGTAGCCGTTGCAGTACAGCTAGGCCATGGTTATCATACCAATACGTGGCTACAGTTACAGGTACCATGAGATAGGACGGACGTTTTAAAACCATGAAAGAGCAAATCTTTATATTGAGGAGTTAAACAGGATGAAAGCATACATTGTTCACAAGACACTACATGGGGTCCACCTGTATAATTCAATTGTATGTTAAGTCTTTCAGAATCATTAGTGAAAAGAAAAACATAAGGAGAGGGTAAACAAGCTAAAATAGAGTAGGTAGAGGTATTCTTTGGTCGGATTAAAATAATAGGGGCGGTGGCTTGCAAGGGCTCTCCCAAATTTCTGGCTGCCAAAAGGTTTTACCTCTAGTCGTATAAGACAGCATAGGGGGTACAAATTGGTTATGATGCCGTCTGGTGGCAACTAACGGCCAAGAAACTGAATATTTTTTTCCAATTATCCAATCTATTGATAAAGCCATCGTCAGACTCAGGGTCTTGACCTGGATTTGGGTTGCTCCAGTCCTGAATTGCACAATTTCTTCCTCCCGGCATATTGTAATCTATTTTCGAATTATAAATACAAGACTTCCAAATCGGATATCCTGAATGATCATCTATAGTTTTCCAAATAACATCTGAGGGAGCAACATCGTCACAATTTGGATAGTCTGATGGAGTTTTGAGAGACAAGGACTTATAGGGGCCAAGGACCCCAGGCATATGGGCTCGTAATATCCAAGCAGACCGATCCCTTTAGATGCAAATTTAGAGGTTGGGGAATCTGTCATAACTGCTTTTGTGGAGGCTCCAACGCATCCTGTCTTGGTAAAGAAATCTCCTGTAAGGCCAGGAGGAAAATTAAAGCAAACAGGAAAATCATCTGCTAGTCCTTTAAAGGTATAATTGAAATTAATAGGGTATTGGTCTTTTGTATAGGAAGTATAAGATCCTCCCAAAAGGCGAGGCTGGTCTGTACTAACTCGTATGGGGTCACTGTTCCAAGTAACAACTTGGAAAGTTGGAGGATCCGGGAGAAACGCCCAATATTTGGTTGGAATGGGAGCAGCGCTTACCTGGCAAGAGAGCAAGGCAAGCATGGCAATAAACACCTTTTCAGGAGAGACTGACCGATCCCTGTAGGGTAGCTATCCCCTGTGCCTGGCGACAGAGGGCTTTAATCTGTCCCCAGGTAGGTAAGGAGGCTTGTTGGGTTGACTGAGCTGGGCGTCCTAAATGGATTCCTGCGAGGCAAAAAATCAGGGGGGCGCAATATCCTGTATCTGAAGTCGTGACATCTGTCCAGTGGGTGGCTCCGCTCCTCGCCTATCCGGGATCTCCAATGTCAGCTGTCCTGGGGCTCAGCGGCATTTCCCGTGCTGGGAGGAGGGAGCGGAGGAAGAGGGAGTTTCTTCCTTTTTAGAGATCGCGGTGGCGGGGGATTCTGATATCCGGGGAGCTGAGACATGGCGAATTAGTCTGTCTGGAACCCAAATCGGAGCGTCCGCGTCCTGTGGAAAAACACAAGCATACCCTCGCCCACTGGTTAATAAGGGGTCAGGACCTTTCCATTGTCCGGAGAGAAGGTCCCTCCATTTTACTAATGGTTTTGCATTCAATTGCTCTGGGCACCAAATGGCGAAGCATTGCAGTGTTTCCGGATGAATCAGTATTTAAGTTATTTATTACGAAAAAGAGCATGTTTCAAAATCTGATGGGGGGAACTATATTAAATTCCCCTTCTTTTAGTTTTTGAATATGGATTTTCAGTGTTTGATGTGCTCTTTCCACAATGGCTTGTCCTTGCGGGTTATAAGGGATGCCGGTGTTATGTTTAATTTGAAATCTTGTACAGAATTGCTGAAAAGATTTAGAAGTGTAAGCAGGGGCATTATCAGTTTTTAAAGCTTTTGGCAAGCCCAGATAGGAAAAGCATGTAAAAAGATGTTGTATTACATCTTTTACTGCTTCCCCTGTACGAGCAGTGGCAATAATAACATGAGAGAAGGTATCTACAGTTACATGAACAAAAGACAGTTTTCCAAACGAAGAGACATGGGGTTACATCCATTTGCCAGAGTGCATTAGGTTTGAGACCGCGAGGGTTAACTCCCAGAGGCAAAGCATTCACGGTAGTAGGACAATGTGAACAAGAACGAACAATCTCTCGGGCAGATTCTCGAGGAATTTGAAACTGGTATCGTAAGGCAGTGGCATTCTGATGATGAAGTGAGTGAGAAGCTCGAGCTTCTTCAAAAACAGAAGCCACTGAAATCCTGGTTAACGAATCTGCCAATTCATTGAGAGCATTTAAAGGGCCAGGCAGGCCGGAATGAGCTCGAATGTGGCCGATAAAGAACGCCCGATTTCTTTTCCAAATTTGCTGCTGCAGTCTAGTTAACAAATGGTAGATAGCGGTTTTGTTTTCAGGCAAAACTGCAGTCTCAATGTGTGGAAACAGCCTGACCACATACTGAGAGTCAGAATAAAGGTTAAATTCTTTCTCTGCAAACATAACAAAGGCCTCAATAACAGCTGTGATTTCAGCTCTTTGAGCTGAAGTTTCTTGTGTTTCCAAAAGTTTCTGATGATCTCTTGTGACTATAGAGGCTCTACCATTAGCCGATCCATCAGTAAAGACTACCTGAGCATCTGAAATAGGGAACTGTTTACACCGGACAGGAAAAATAACTGGATGGTTAGACATAAAATTTAGCAAAACATGTGAGGGTAAATGATGCAAAATTTGACCACAGTAATTCCCTATAGCAATCTGCCAGTCTTCATCAAACATTAGAAGAGCATCAAGCTACTCCTTATTATATGGAATTACAATCTCTGATGGCTCCTTACCAAACAATTCAATGCTCCGCTTCCTTCCTTTTAGCATTAATGTGGCAATTGAACCAGGATAAGAAGCCACGACTTTTTTTAGCTTGGGTGGGAAGATGGATCCATTCTAAAGGGCCGCCTTGCCACAGAACTCCCGTAGGCGCCACTGGAGTAGCTAGGCAAAGGAACTGCCAAGTCATCGTCAAATCAATTCTTTTTACATAGCTATTCGATAAGGCTGCTTCTACTTTGCCTAGGGCTTCTTGAGCCTCAGCTGTTAATTGTCTTTTAGAGGTTGGATCAGGATCCCCGCGTAAAATGTTAAAAAGAGGTTTTAATTCGGCAGTGGTTAATTTTAAATATGGCCTAATCCAATTAATATCACCTAAAAGTTTTGATAATCATTTAAAGTAATAAGATGGTCTTTTCTCAATTGCAACGGGGTATGAGTCACCGTTTCCGAATTTATGACTCTCCCTAAGTAAGTTATGGGCGGATTGATTTGAATTTTTTCTGGGGCAATTTTTAGGCTCTGTCTGTCAATGCCTGGGTCAGGTCCTGGAGGACAGTTTGCAGGTGAACTCTATCAGGATGAGCTATTAAAATATCATCCATATAGTGAATCATATATACGTGTTCATATTTAACCCTAAATCTTGTAGAGCGGCATTAACAAATTTTTGGCATAAGGTAGGGCTATTTTTCATTCCCTGAGGCAAAACTTTCCACTGAAACCTTAAGTAAGGCTGCTTAAGATTTTCTGATGGCAGACTAAAGGCAAATCGCTTTTTATCTTCAGGATTTAAGGGAATAGTGAAAAAAACAATCTTGTAAATCAATAACAATTATATTATATCCCTCTGGAACGGCTACTGGGAAGGGAGCCCAGGCTGTAAGGCCCCATGTCCTCCATGTGGCATTAATAGCTCTCAAATCCTGTAAAAGTCGCCGTTTACCAGATTTTTTCTTAATGACAAAAATAGGAGTGTTCCAGGGG
>NW_017194476.1:0-9327 GCF_001704415.2 Capra hircus
CTTCTTGATTGCAGCAAGGGTGTAAAGACCCTTTGGAAGTTCGAGGGGTTAGGTGTGATTAGCCTCAAGACGCCTCATGGAAATGGGCCTCATCTCGCCTGGAGGGGAGAACCTCCTGGATTTTCTCGAGTTGCGGCAAGGTGCTCTCGACTTACGACGGGACCTCAGGGACACGCTCTGGTGCCTCTGGAAAGGCCAGTCCCATGCGAGTTGCTCGGGGGCAACTCGGGATTCCTCTCCCGTCGATGCCGGGGCCTAAGACTTGTGTGGAGTCGGGGCCAGAACCTGAGGATTCCTCTCCAGTGCTGACATGGATCTTGGGGTACTTCTGGAGTCTCCCCAGGGGAGTCTGTCCTCTCTCGAGTGGGGGCATGCACGTGCGCTTTCCTCCCGAGCTGTAGCAGCAGTGTCACACTTCCCATCGCGTGGATCAAGGGATCTGCGGCTTTCCCTCGAGGTTCCCACGAGGCTTTCCCACGAGGCTTTCCCACAGGGCTGTCCCACGTGCCACCGTGGTGTGAGTGGATCCTCGGCTTCAAAGTCGAGGCAGTGCAGGGAAAACAGGATTCCCTGGAATGGACTGAGACATCTGGGGGACTCTGGGAATGGTGGCACGACCCTGCAGTTCCTCTCGCCTTTCCTGTGTAGAGCGCCTCCTCTTGAGATAGCCCAGGAATTCTTTCCCGAGCACGCAGGGAAAGGATCCCTCCTCTCGAGCTAGGAGGCGGAAACGGGGCTCCTCTGGATGTTGGCGGGACTCTACTGCTTCCTCTCGAGTGGAGACGGCATGTCGGGGAACTTCTTGAGTTGCAGCAACGGTGTGAAGGACCCTTTGGAAGTTCCAAGGTTAGGTGTGATTAGCCACGAGACGCCTCAGCTGAAATGGGCCTCATCTCTCCTGGAGGGGAAAACCTCCTAAATTTTCTCGAGTTGTGGCAGGTGCTCGCGACTTACGACGGGGACCTCAGGGAACGGCTCTGGTGGCCTCAGGAAAGGCCAGTCCCCATGCGCGTTGCTCGTGGGCCTCTCGGGATTCCTCCCGTTGATGCCGGGGCCTGAGACCTTGTGTGGAGTCGGTGTAGGAACCTGAGGATTCCTCTCCAGTGCTGACATGGATCTTGGGGTACTTCTGGAGTTTCCCCAGAGTAGTCAGTCCTCGTCTCGAGTCGGGGCATGCACGTGAGCTTTCCTCCCGAGCTGTAGCAGCAGTGTCACGCTTCCCTTCGCGTGGATCAAGGGATCTGTGGCTTTCCCTCGAGGCTTTTCCACGAGGCTTTCCCACAGCTCTGTTCCACATGCCACCGTGGAGTGAGTCGATCCTCGGCTTGAACCTCGAGGCAGTGCAGGGAAAACAGCTTTCCCTGGAATGGACTGAGACATATGGGGGGACTCTGGGAATGGTGGCAGGACCCTGGAGTTCCTCTCGCCTTTCCTGTGGAGAGCGCCTCCTCTTGAGATGCGACGGGAACGCGGGGAATTCTTTCCCACCACGCAGGGAAAGGATCCCTCCTCTCGAGCTAGGATTCTGAAACGGGTCTCCTCTGGATGTGCCCGGGACTCTCGTGCTTCCTATCGAGTGGAGACGGGTATGTCGGGGAACTTCTTGCGTTGCAGCAAGGGTGTGAAGGACCCTTTGGAAGTTCCAGATGTTAGATGTGTTTAGCCTCAAGACACCAGAGCGGAAATGGGCCTCATCTCGCCTGGAGGGGAGAACCTCCTGGATTTTCTCGAGTTGCGGCAGGTGCTCTCGACTTACGACGGGTACCTCAGGGACACTCTCTGGTGGCCTCAGGAAAGGCTAGTCCCTTGCGAGTTGCTCGGGGCCTCTCGGGATTCCTCTCCCGTCGATGCCGGGGCCGAAGACCTTGTGTGGAGTCGGCCGCCGAACCGACGATTCCTCTCCAGTGCTGACATGGATCTTGGGTACTTCTGGAGTCTCCCCAGGGCAGTCAGTCCTCTTCTCAAGTGGGGGCAGGCACATGAGCTTTCCCCCGTCTGTAGCAGCAGTGTGGCACTTCCCTTTCGTGTGGATCAATGGATCTGTGGCTTTCCCTCGAGGCTTTCCCACGAGGCTTTCCCACAGGGGTTGTCCCACGTGCCAACGTGGTGTGAGTCGATCCTCGGCTTGAAAGTCGAGGCAGTGCAGTTAAAACAAGTTTCCCTGGAATGGACTGAGACATCAGGGCGACTCTGGGAATGGTGGCAGGACCCTGGAGTTCCTCTCGCCTTTCCTGTGGAGAGCGCCTCCTCTTGAGATGCCACGGGAACGCGGGGAATTCTTTCCTCACCACGCAGGGAAAGGATCCCTCCTCTCGATCTAGGAGGCGGAAAGGGGGCTCCTCTGAATGTGGGGGACTCTCGTGCTTCCTCTCGAGTGGAGATTGGTATGTCGGGGAACTTCTTGAGTTGCAGCAAGGGTGTGAAGGACCCTTTGGAAGTTCAAGGGGTTAGGTGTGATAAGCCTCTGCAGGAGGGAGCTAGTGAGCCCAGGTCTGTCTGGAACGTTCTTGGATCCTGTGGGGAAATCATCCTGGGAGCCCACCTGGATACCAGTCGTAGGGGCTAAAATTCGCATTTTCCTTCCTTGGAGCCCTAACGCAGTACAGCCTAGCAACTGCTTGAAAATCCATCCTGTTGCTGTTTTCTTCCCTCTGACAGAGCGAGCTTTGCTCCCCATTTGGGGATTTCAGAAGCAAGGTGGTGGCCTGCAACTCCTTGCCTGGGGTCCATTGGAGGTGCAAGGTGCCCTCGACCAGGTGACCCCAGCATGACACCTGGCCCCCTCAGACACACTCCCGCAGCAGTCCCCATGGGCAGGACTGCTCTCACCTAGGAATGTGTTTGCAAGGCCAGGAAACTGCAGGGAGACACAAGGCCCTGATTCTGGCATTGAGTCTGTTGGAACAGGCCTGCAGGTCTTCTGTCTAACAAGCCAAACACTTGCTGCAAGATACAGGCCTGAAAACACACTCTTGGGCTGCCTTTCCTTCCTCCAAGGAAGAGAGTTTTCTCAGCCTCCTGTGGGCTGAGAGTCACACAGGGCTGAAAAGCACTTGCTGGGAGATTATTTTTCATTGGCCATGGCCCCTGAGGCCCTGTGCTCAGGGAGGGCTCCCTCCCTCCCAGGGAAAGTCAAAGGAAGCTCCAAACGGCTGTTCAATCATGTTTCTGAGAGAGTCATTGCCAAGGCAGGTTTCTAAGAAGTTCAAGGGTCCCCAAGGAGAGAGGGGTCTAGAATTCTCAAGGAGGAAGAAGGACAAACTGTTTTTCCTCTACATTCCTTAGGATTATATAACAATCATGCATCCTTCTTGAGGACGGTCTCTGGAAAAAAACCTTCTGGCTAATCCTGTTATCTTAAAATGTAAATTATGGGAGTAGGTCTAGTGAGTCTTTACAACCTCCAGACATGCTTTTGTTCGTCATAACTTATTGGAGAGTATATAACTCCATTACTAACACTAGCAAGGGGGTACGTTTCTGCCCCTTGTGATGTCTCTGTCAGAAGCTTTCTCTATCTCCTTTATACTTTAATAAAACTCTATTGCACAAAAGCTCTGAGCAATCAAGCCTCGTCTTGGGCCCTGGATTGAATTCTTCTCTCCATAAGCCAAGAATCCCAGCATCTTTTCGTGGTTCAGCAACAATATTTCATTTCCTCTGCAGGAGAGAGCTAGTGAGCTTAGGTCTGTCTGGAACATTCTTGGATCCTGTGGGGAAAATATCCTGTGCACACATCTGGATACTGGGCCTAGAGGCCAAAATTTGCATTTCTTTCCGGGGAGCCCTAACGTGGTGTGACTTAGCAACTGCTTGAAAATCCATCCCATTGCTGTTTTCCTCCTTCTGACAGAGCTAGCTTTGTTCCCTGCTTTGGGATATCTCAACCGAAGGGCCGGTCCATAGCTACTCGCCTGGGGCCCATTGGATGTGCAAGGTGCCCTCGACTAGGTGACCCTAGCATGGCACTCAGCCCGCTCAGACACACTCCCGAGGCTTCTTTCTCATGGGAAGCACTGCTCCAACCTAGGAATGTGTCTGCAATGCTTGGAAAGTGCAGTGAGACACACAGCCCTGACTCTGCAATTGAGGCCCTCAGAGCAAGCCTGCAGCTCTGATGTCTGAGAAGCAAAACACTTGCTGCAAAGAGAGGCCTGAAAACACACTCTCTGTGGATGACTTTCCTTCCTCTAAGGAAGATAGTTTTCCCAGTCTCCTGCTTCCTGAATGTCACACAGCTGGAATGCGCTTGCTTGGAGGTCGTGATTCAGTGGCAATGACCCCTGAGGCCCTTTGCCCAGGGAGGGCTCCCACACTCACAGGCAAATCAAAGCAACTTCCAAGTGAGTCAGCTCTTCACATCAAGTGGCCAAAGTATTGGAGTTTCAGGTTCAGTATTAGTCCTTCCAATGTATATTCAGACCTGATTTCCTTTAGGATGGAGTGGTTGCGTCTCCTTGTAGTCTAAGCGACCTACAAGCATCTTCTCCAACACCACAGTTCAAAAGCATCCAATTTTCAGCTGTCACTTTCTTTATAGTACATCTTTCATATCCATCCATGACATATGGAAAAACCATAGCCTTGACTGGATGGATCTTTGTTGGCAAAGCAACGTCTCGGCTTTTTAATATGCTGTCTAGTTTGGTCATCACTTTTCTTCCAAGTCATAAATATGTTTTAAGTTCATGGAGGCAGACATCACCTGCAGTGATTTCCAAGCCCCAAAATAGTCTGCTGCTGTTTCCAATGTTTTCCCATCTATTTGCCATGAAGTGATGAGACTGGATGCAATGATTTTAGTTTTCTGAATGCTGAGCTTTAAGCTAACTTTTTCACTCTCCTCTTTCACTTTCATCAGGAGACTCTTTAGTTCTTCTTCACTTTCTGCCATAAGGGTGGTGTCATCTGCATATCTGAGATTCTTGATATTTCTCCCAGCAATCTGGATTCCAGCGTGTGCTTCCTCCAGCCCAGTGTTTCTCATGATGTACTCTGCATATAAGTTAAATAAGCAGGGTGACAATACACTGCCTTGACATATTCCTTTTCCTATTTAGAACCAGTCTGTTGTTCCATGTCCAGTTCGAACTGTTTCTTCCTGACCTGCATACAGGTTTCTCAAGAGACAGGTCAGGTGGTCTGGTATTCCCATCTCTTTCAGAATTTTTCCCAGTTTATTGTGATCCACACAGTCAAAGGCTTTGGCATAGTCAATAAAGCAGAAATAGATGTCTTTTTTTTCTGGAACTCTCTTGCTTTTTCAATGATCCAGTGGATGTTGGCAGTTTGATCTCTGGTTTCTCTGCATTTTTTAAATCCCTCTTGAACATTTGGAAGTTCACAGTTCATGTGAACTTGGAGAATTTTGAGCATTACTTTACTAGTGTGTGAGATGAGTGCAATTGTGCAGCAGCTTGAATATTCTTTGTCATTGCCTTTCTTTGGGATTGGAATGAAAACTGACCTAATGACTAGATGTTTTCAATTGCATATGCTGAAAGAACTGGCTGTGCAGTTTTGAAGAAAAAAAATCATTTTAACCCATTTTCTCTGAAGTGCAAGGCATATCATGGCCATCCCTGAATCATAAAGTCACCTTTTCTTTATGTAGTCATAGTTTCATGCCTAAATTATAGGCCAACTCGTGCTCAAATGGACTCTGATGTCAGGGGCAGATCAACTAATAAAAAGCTTGGATTGTCCCTCTGGAGGAAAGTGAGATCTTGGTCCCACGAGAAGAATCTGAAGGGTTAAGGGAACTTGCAAGAGTGGGGAAAGCTTAGTCCATCCTACATGTACCAAAATCTTAAATAAGGCTTATTTACTTTACCGAAGTAAAAAAAAACAGATGATGAAAACAATTATAAATCAATGAAAGGTAAAGAAACTCATAGTCTGTTATCAAAAATTGCATTCTAAGAAAACTTTGTTCTCTTAACCTAGAGAGGAGACTAAATTCCATCTGGTACCAGCTTACCAGAAGACAAACAAACAAACAAACAAATTATCGGTAAGCTTTAAAAAAGTATATTCCATATATCTTGAAGTAGCAGTATTTCTGCAAAGGCATCAGTGTGAAATCATAGAGGACATGGTTAAAACCTGATTAAATAGAAATTGACAATGTAATCTGGTCACTGCTGCGACTTGAAATGCTTTAATATGATAACTGGAATTATAACTGACAGCATTTGACCAGGACATATCAGATTTTCACGGATGTCAGATAATTTCTAGGATATCTATATTAGGAACTGAAGGAATCTTTGAACCTAGGAAAGAAAACAACAGTCTCAAAGGCCCTTGCTGAATCATCTATCAGCAAGGAATGTCTTTGCAAGGATCGCAAAATGAAGGGAAAATACACCGACCTGCCTCTGCAACTTCGGTCCTCTGAGCAGATCTGGAGGTCTCCCTTTGTATAAGCTAACCTGTTCCTTCCAAATAGAGGTTTGCAACACAAAACAAGTGGCCGCCTATTCTTTCCCGAAGGAGGCTCTCTTTCCCCACATCCTGCGAACTCCCTTTCCCAGCCTCCTGGAAAAGCGCTCTTGCAGTTCCTTTCAGAAAATCCTATGGACGGAGAAGCCTGGTAGGCTGCAGTCCGTGGGGTCGCTGAGGGTCGGACACGACTGAGCGACTGCACTTTCATTTTCACTTTCATGCATTGGAGAAGGCAATGGCAACCCACTTACTGTTCTTGCCTGGAGAATCCCAGGGACGGGGGAGCCTAGTGGGCTACCGTCTATGGCGTCGCACAGAGTCGAACACGACTGAAGCAACTTAGCAGCAGCAGCAGGCAGCAGTTCCTTTCTTAGGGCAGTTATCCCTGAGATTGGGACCTGGAAAGGCAGAGCCACCTCCACACACACGTTTTTCTGTCCCCTTTCCTCTGGAGGAGAGCTCTAGTGAGCCTAGGTCTGTCAGGAAAATTCTTGGCTTTGACGGGATCCCACCCGGTGTGTGAACCTGCATACCCGACCTAGGGGCCACAGGGCACCTGTTTTGCTCGAGTGGGTCCTGGAGGGGTGCAGCATAGCAAGAGCTTAAAAATCCATCCAATTGTCTTTTTTTTTTTACCTCGGGAGAGAACGAGTTTGCTCCACCTCCACCCTTTGGCAGTGTGGAGGGAAGAGGGCACCACCCTCTCCCAAAGGGGACATAGGGCCTACCAGGAGAGAAAGGCCCCTTGAGGAGCTGAGCCCAGGTAGGCAGCCAGTGATGTCAAGCACACTCCCGCTGCTTGCTTCTTCATGGGCACTCCCACGATCTGCTAGGAATGTCTTTGCAAGGATCTCAAAGGAAGGGGAGATACATGGCCCTGTCTCTGGAACTTCAGTCCTCTGAGCAGATCTGGAGGTCTTGAGTTGTATAAGCAAACCTGTTCCTTCCAAATAGAGGCTTGCAAACACACCCCGGTGGTTGCCTCTTCTTCCCCGAAGAAGTCTTTCTTTCCCCACATGCTGCGAACTCCCTGTCCCAACCTCCAAGAATAGCGCTTCTTGCCATTCCTTTCTTAGAGGCAGTTATCCCTGAGCTTTGGGCCGTAGGGAGTAGCCCCACACTCACAGGGAAAGGCAAAGACTCCTCCATACATCTCCTCTATCCCCTTTGCTCTGGAGGAGAGCTCTAGTGAGCCTAGGTCTTTCAGGAAAATTCTTGGCTTGGACAGGATCTCACCCTGTTTGTGAACCTGCATACCCAACCAGGGGCCACAGAGCACCTGTTTCAGTAAAGTGGGCCCTGAAAGGGTGCAGCCTAGCAAGAGCTTGAAAATCCATTCAATTGCTGTTTTTGTACCTCTGACAGAGCGAGCTTGGCTCCACCCTTTGGCAGTGAGGAGAAAAGAGGCATGACACCCTCCCCAAGGGGACATGGGGCCTACTTCGAGAGGAAAGGCCCCTTGTGAGATGAGGCCAGGAAGGCACACAGTCGTGTCAAACACACTCCCACTGCTTGCTTCTTCAGGGGCACTCCCGCTATCAGCTAGGAATGTCTTTGCAATGATCACAAAGGGAAGGGGAGATACAGGGCCCTGCTTCTGGACCTCCGGTGCTCTGAGCAAATCTCGAGGTCTCCCGTCAAGGTCAAGGTCCAAGTTGTTCAAGTCAAGTTCTCAAGGTGTCAAGTTCTCAGTTGGTTCCAAGGTTCAAGGGTTCAAGTTCAAGGTTCAAAGTCAAGTTTCAAGTCAAGTTCAAGTTCAAGTTCAAGGTCAAGTTCAAGGTTCAAGTTCAAGTTCAAAAGTGTCAAAAGTTCAAGGTCTCAAGGTCAAGTTCAAGTCAAGTTCAAGTCAAAGTCAATTTCAAGGTCAAGGTTCAAGGTCAAGGTCAAGTTCAAGTCAAGTTTCAAGGTCAAGGTCAAGTTCAAGTTCAAAAGTTCAAGTTCAAGTTCAAGTTCAAGTTCAAGTTCAAAGTCAAGGGTCAAGTTCAAAAAGTTTCAAGTTAAAGTTCAAGGTCAAGGTTCAAGTTCAAGGTCAAGTCAAGGTCAAGGTCAAGTTCAAAGTCAAGGTCAAGTTCAAGGTCAAGGTCAAGTTCAAGTTCAGGGCAGGCAAGGCCAAGCCCAAGCCAAGGCAAGGGCAAGGGCAAGGGCAAGGCCAAGGCCCAGGCCAAGGCAAAGGCCAAGGCCACCAAAGCGAAGCCCAAACCCCGTAACGCCTGACAAAAGGCAGAAGCCACTAGGCCCCTGTGCAGAGGAAAGCACTGAAGGCAGCAAGGCCACAGAGCTCCCCGACTCCCATTCCCACAGGAAGATGTGAGATAAAGGGCCTCATCCCAGCACAGCACCCGCTCCCACCACCCCAACCCCGGCCCCCGCCCCCCCGCAGCACGCCCCTGAAACAACACTGTCTTCCAGAAAAAGAACGGAGAAGCCATGTGTGTGCCAAAGGAGCAAGATGAACGAACGATGCCACGCCCTCCGAATTTGGGCACACCTGACGCCTCGGAACCCGGGCCTGGCCGATGGTCCCAGCCGTTCTCGGGTGGGAGGGGGGTCAACACATTGGCGAGAGCCCTTGCCCAGGCCACCCGCAAATCCCCTGAGATGTGATCCGACCACAGGACCGAGGGCAAACGTACCGCCCTTGAGGTGCTGGAGGAGCCGACGAAGCCCATGGTGGGAGAGGCACACGGCACGCTGCAGACTGCTGGCCGAGTGGGCGGGGGACCCAGCAGCTTAGGACTCTGGAGAACGGGAGGCGTCTCCGCCACCATTGACGTCAATAGGGTTTGGGTGGTAATGGAGGGGGGCCGCCCTGGGCCTCTTCCAAGCAGAGACCCTGGACGGAGTCCCGTGGAGCGAGTGGGGTTTTCCCGGGCACGGCTG
>NW_017194477.1:0-9327 GCF_001704415.2 Capra hircus
TCCACACAAGTCTTAGGCCCCGGCATCAACGGGATAGGAATCCGAGAGGCCCCGAGCAACTCGCATGTGGACTGGACTTTCCTGAGGCCACCAGAGCGGGTCCCTGAGGTCCCCGTCGTTAAGTCGAGAGCACCTGCCGCAACTCGAGAAAATCCAGGAGGTTCTCCCCCAGGCGAAATGAGGCCCCATTTCCGCTGAGGCGTCTCGAGGCTAATCACATCTAACATCTGGGAACTTCCAAAGGGTCCTTCACACCCTTGCTGCAACTCATGAAGTTCCCCGACATTCCCGTCTCCACTCGAGGAAGCACGAGAGGTCCTGCCCACATCCAGAGGAGACCCGTTTCCGCTTCCTAGCTCGAGAGGAGGGATCCTTTCCCTGCGGTTGGGAATGAATTCCCGCGTTCCCGTCGCATCTCAATAGGAGGCGCTCTCCACAGGAAAGGCGAGAGGAACTCCAGGGTCGTGCCACCATTCCCAGAGTCCCCAGATATCTCAGTCCATTCCAGGGAAACCTGTTTTCCCTGCACTGCCTCGACTTTGAAGCCGAGGATCCACTCACACCAAGGTGGCACGTGGGACAGCCTGTGGGAAAGCCTCGTGGGAAAGCCACAGATCCCTTGATCCACGCGAAGGAAGCGTGACACTGCTGCTACTGCTCGGGAGGAAAGCGCGTGCATGCCCCCATCGAGACGAGGACTGACTCCCTGGGGAGACTCCAGAAGTACCCCAAGATCCATGTGGGCACTGGAGAGGAATCCTCAGGTTCCGGAACCGACTCCTCACAAGGTCTTCCGCCCGGCATTGAGGGGAGAGGAATCCCGAGAGGCCGGCAAGCAACTCGCATGGGGACTGGCCTTTCCTGAGGCCACCAGAGCGGGTCCCTGAAGTCCCCGTCGTAAGTCGAGAGCAGCTGCCGCAACTGGACAAAATCCAGGAGGTTCTCCCCTCCAGGCGAGATGAGGCCCATTTCCGCTGAGGCGTCTTGAGGCTAAACACATCTAACATCTGGAACTTCCAAAGGGTCCTTTCATACCCTTGCTGCAACTCAAGAAGTTCCCTGACATACCCGTCTCCACTCGAGAGGAAGCACGAGAGTCCGCCCACATCCAGAGGAGCCCCGTTTCCGCCTCCTAGCTCGAGAGGAGGGATCCTTTCCCGGCGTGTTCGGATAGAATTCCGGCATTCCCGTCGCATCTCAAGAGGAGGCGCTCTCCACAGGAAAGGCGAGAGGAACTCCAGGGTCGTGCCACATTCGCAGAGTCCCCAGATGTCTCAGTCCATTCCAGGGAAACCTGTTTTCCCTAGACTGCCTCGAATTTCAAGCCGTGGATCGACTCACACCACGGTGGCACGTTGGAGAGTCCTGTGGGAAAGCCTCGTGGGAAAGCCTCGAAGCCTCGAGGGAAAGCCCCTGATGCCTTGATCCACGGAAGGGAAGCGTGACACTGCTGCTACAGCTCGGGAGGAAAGAGCACGTGCACGCCCCCACTCGAGACGAGGACTGAGTCCCCTGCGGAGACTCCAGAAGTACCCAAGATCCATGTCAGCACTGGAGAGGAATCCTCAGGTTCTGACACCAACCCCACACATGGTCTTACGCCCGCATCCGGAGAGGAATCCCGAGAGGCCCCGCAACTCGCATGGGATTGGCCTTTCCTGAGGCCACCAGAGCAGGTCCCTGAGGTCCCCGTCGTAAGGAGAGCACCTGCCGCAACTCGAGAAAATCCAGGAGGTTCTCCCCTCCAGGCGAGATGAGGCCCATTTCCGCTGAGGCGTCTCGAGGCTAATCACACCTAACATCTGGAACTTCCAAAGGGTCCTTCACACCCTTGCTCCAACTCAAGAAGTTCCCCGACATACCCGTCTCCACTCGAGAGGAAGCACGAGAGTCCCGCCACATCCAGAGGAGCCCCGTTTCCGCCTCCTTGCTCGAGAGACGGGTTCCTTTCCCTGCGTTTTCGGGAAAGAATTCCCGGCGTTCCTGTCGCATCTTAAGAGGAGGCACTCTCCACAGGAAAGGTGAGAGGAACTCCAGGGTCGTGCCACCATTCCCAGAGTCCTCCAGATGTCTCAGTCCATTCCAGGGAAACCTGTTTTCCCTGCACTTTCGACTTTCAAGCCGAGGATCGACTCACACCACGGTGGCACGTGGGACAGCCCTGTGGGAAAGCCTCGAGGGAAAGCCACAGATCCCTTTATCCACGCGCAGGGAAGCGCGGACACTGCTGCTACAGCTCGGGAGGAAAGCGCACGTGCATGCCCCCTCTCGAGACGAGGACTGACTCCCTTGGGCAGACTCCAGAAGTACCCCAAGATCCATGTCAGCACTGGAGAGGAATGCTCAGGTTACGGCACCGATTCCACACAAGATCTAGGGCCCCGGCATCAATGGGAGAGGAATCCCGAGAGGCCCCGAGCAACTCGCATGTGGACTGGACTTTCCTGAGGCCACCAGAGCGGGTCCCTGAGGTCCCCGTCGTAAGTCGAGAGCACCTGCCGCAACTCGAGAAAATCCAGGAGGTTCTCCCTCCAGGCGAAATGAGGCCCATTTCCGCTGAGGCGTCTCGAGGCTAATCACATCTAACATCTGGAACTTCCAAAGGGTCCTTCACACCCTTGCTGCAACTCAAGAAGTTCTCTGACATACCCGTCTCCACTCGAGAGGAAGCACGAGAGTCCCGCCCACATCCAGAGGAGCCCCGTTTCCGCCTCCTAGCTCGAGAGGAGGGATCCTTTTCCTGCGTGGTGGGGAAAGAATTCCCCGCGTTCCCGTCGCATCTCAAGTGGAGGCGCTTGCCAGGGTCCAGCCCCGGTGGATCCAGGGAATTCGAAGGGTGGACGGCGTTGGCGTGGAAAGACTTGTTTGTTTATTAATGTAAGATTAGGTTAAGAAACTATAGTGTAATAAGAAGATTAAGTGGAGGAAGAGGGCTGAATGCTTGGTTTTCACGGAAGGCCATTAAAATTCCAGACAAGGAATTTGCACCATCTACGTTTGGCCACCGGCGCCCCTTGAATATCTAAGGGTGCCTCGCCTTAAGCTCCCTTTCGTGCGGGTCTTAACAGCCGGGGCAAGTAAGTAGACCTGGCGAGCCTCCGCGCCCCAGATGGAGATTCAGCCTGAAGTTAAAGTAAAGAGCAGAGAGAGGGAAGGGGAGAGAAGAAGAGAGAGAGAGAGACATGGGGGGATCCAGAGTCCCAAGAAACTAGGCCGAGAGACTAGTTCGAGAAAACTGGTCCAATCCTTTATTGTTCAGAAGGCCTTTTATACTTTTGATAAAACATGGAGATCAATGGGTAACACAGAATTATGTAGCGTTCGCAGCGCAGACTCTTTCTATACATCATTTTGTATACAAAAGGTCTCTGGTGATTTACATTATCTTCTGGCCAAGAGGCTTGTTAACACTTTTTAGCTCTCTTCCTTAATGAATGTTAATTTTGTTTCCCCTGAAGTGTTTTTATTAATCTGCATCTCCTTAAAGCATTAAAGTTACATCTCTATAGAACAAAGGTGCAGTGCGATAGAACAAAGGGTGCAGTGGGATATAACAAAGAAGGTACTTAACTCGAGGATCTAATGTTGCTAATACTAGGTCTACTACTTGTTTTTCTATATACCAACTATATCTAAAAATAAAGGATATGAAAATTTGGCAGCAAACATTGACTCAACAAATGAAACTTATAATCAGTCCTATTCTAAAGATTTTGACTCCTCGGAAGCCCCTACATTCCTAGGATGTTTTAAGCTTCCTGTGCCTCCTGCGGTCAGGAGGCCTCAAACAAACACACTTGCAGAGTCCTGCAGGCAGGCTAGAAAGCCATCGGAGGGGTTTTTTGGATTGAAACACTCTTTCAAATGCAGAAGACTAAAGCCCTGAATTGACTTTTTCCAGAAAATGTCAGAAGAGTGGAAAAGCAGAGCACAAAAGCCGGCAGATTTTTGTTGGGGTACATGCTTAGGAATTTCCAGAGGGGCCCCTGAAGTCTGAGCACGCCTTGCGTATGTCAGCTTCCTTCCTCATGACCTTGTCACGGGGGATTCCTCACAAAGGCTTCCGGCAGGCGCTCTCCACAGGAAAGGCGAGAGAACTCCAGGGACGGGCACCATTCCCAGAGTCCCCCAGATGTCTCAGTCCATTCCAGGGAAACCTGTTTTCCCTGCACTGCCTCGACTTTCAAGGATCGACTCACACCACGGTGGCACGTGGGACAGCCCTGTGGGAAAGCCTCGTGGGAAAGCCTTGGGAAAGAGGGAAAGACAGATCCGTTGATCCACGCAAAGGGAAGCGCGACACTGCTGCTACAGCTCGGAGGAAAGCGCACGTGCATGCCCCGACTCGAGACGCGGACTGACTTCCCTGGGGAGACTCCAGAAGTACCCCAAGATCCATGTCAGGGCTGGAGAGGAATCCTCAGGTTCGGCATCGACTACACACAAGGTCTTAGGCCCCGGCATCGACGGGAGAGGAATCCCGAGAGGCCCCCAAGCAATTCGCATGGGGACTGGCATTTCCTGAGGCCACCAGGGCGGTCCCTGAGGTCCCGTCTTAAGTCCACAGTACCTGCCGCAACTCGAGAAAATCCAGGAGGTTCTCCCCTTCAGGCGAGATGAGGCCCATTTCCCCTGAGGCATCTCGATGCTAATCACACCTAACCTCTGGAACTTCCAAAGGGTCCTTAACACCCTTGCTGCAACACAAGAAGTTCCTCGACATACCCGTTTCCAATCGAGAGGAAGCACGAGAGTCCCACCCACATCCAGAGGAGCCCCGTTTCCGCTCATAGTTCCAGAGGAGGGATTCATTTCCTGTGTGGTCGAGAAAGAATTCCCGGCGATCCGTCGCATCTCAAGTGGAGGCGCTCACCACAGGAAAGGCGAGAGGAACTCCTGGGTCGTGCCACTATTCCCAGAGTCCCCCAGATGCTCAGTCCATAACAGGGAAACCAGTTTTCCCAGCCTGCCTCGACTTTCAAGCCGAGGATCGACTCACACCACGGTGGTACGTGGGACAGCCCAGTGGGAAAACGTGGGAAAGCCTCGTGGGAAAGCCTCCAAGGAAAGCCACAGATTCCTGGATCCACGCGAAGGGAAGAGTGACACTGCTGCTACAGCTCTGGAGGAAATTGCACATGCATGCCCCAATAGATATGAGGACTGACTCACCTGGGAGACTCCAGAAGTACCCCAAGATCCATGTAAGCACTGGAGAGGAATCCTCAGGTTCCGGCACCACTCCACACAAGGTCTTAGGCGACTGCATCTACGGGAGAGGAATCCCGAGCCCCCGAGCAACTCGCATGGGGTCTGGCCTTTCCTGAGGCCACCAGGGGTCCCTGAGGTCCCCGTCATAAAACGAGAGCACCTGCCACAACTCGAGAAAATCCAGGAGGTTCTCCCCTCCAGGCGAGATGAGGCCCATTTCCGCTGAGGGGGTCTCGAGGCTAATCACACCTAACCTCTGGAACTTCCAAAGGGTCCTTCACACCCTTGCTGCAACTCAAGAAGTTCCCCGACATATCCGTCTCCACTCGAGAGGAAGCACGAGAGTCCCGCCCACATCCAGAGGAGCCCCTTTTCCGCCTGATAGATCAGAGGAGGGATCCTTTCCCTGCGTGGTCGGGAAAGAATTCCCGGCGTTCCCGTCGCATTTCAAGAGGAGGCGCTCTCCACAGGAAAGGCGAGAGGAACTCCAGGGTCGTGCCACCATTCCCAGAATCCCCCAGATGTCTCAGTCCATTCCAGGGAAACCTGTTTTCCCTGCACTGCCTCGACTTTCAAGCCGAGGATCGACTCAAACCACGGTGGCACGTGGGACAGCCCTGTGGGAAAGCCTCGTGGGAAAGCCTCGGAAAGCCTCGAGGGAAAGCCACAGATCCCTTGATCCACGCGAAGGGAAGCGCGACACAGCTGCTCCAGCTCGGGAGGAAAGCGCACGAGCATGCCCCACTCGAGACGAGGACTGACTTCCCTGGGGAGACTCCAGAAGTACCCAAGATCCATGTCAGGGCTGGAGAGGAATCCTCAGGTTCCGGCATCAACTACACACAAGGTCTTAGGCCCCCGGCATCGACGGGGGAGAGGAATCCCGAGAGGCCCCGAGCAATTCGCATGGGGACTGGCATTTCCTGAGGCCACCAGGGCGGTCCCTGAGGTCCCCGTCTTAAGTCCACAGTACCTGCCGCAACTCGAGAAAATCCAGGAGGTTCTCCCCTTCAGGCGAGATGAGGCCCATTTCCCCTGAGGCGTCTCGATGCTAATCACACCTAACCTCTGGAACTTCCAAAGGGTCCTTAACACCCTTGCTGCAACACAAGAAGTTCCTCGACATACCCGTTTCCAATCGAGAGGAAGCACGAGAGTCCCACCCACATCCAGAGGAGCCCCGTTTCCGCTTCATAGTTCCAGAGGAGGGATTCTTTTCCTGTGTGGTCGAGAAAGAATTCCCGGCGATCCCGTCGCATCTCAAGTGGAGGCGCTCACCACAGAAAGGCGAGAGGAACTCCTGGGTCGTGCCACTATTCCCAGAGTCCCCCAGATGCTCAGTCCATAACAGGGAAACCTAGTTTTCCCAGCACTGCCTCGACATTCAAGCCGAGGATCGACTCACACCACGGTGGTACGTGGGGCCCAGTGGGAAAACCCTGTGGGAAAGCCTCGTGGGAAAGCCTCCAAGGAAAGCCACAGATTCCTGATCCACGCGAAGGGAAGAGTGACACTGCTGCTACAGCTCGGGAGGAAAGCGCACGTGCATGGCCCCACTCGAGACGAGGACTGACTCCCTGGGGAGACTCCAGACGTACCCCAAGATCCATGTCAGCACTGGAGAGGAATCCTCAGGTTCCGGCACCTACTCCACACAAGGTCTTAGGCCCCAGCATCGACGGGAGAGGAATCCCGAGAGGCCCCCGAGCAACTCGCTTGGGGTCTGGCCTTTCCTGAGGCCACCAGAGCGGGTCCGTGAGGTCCCCGTCGTAAGTCGAGAGCACCTGCCGCACTGGAGAAAATCCAGGAGGTTCTCCCTTCCAGGCGAGATTAGGCCCATTTCCGCTGAGGCATCTCGAGGCTAATCACACCTAACCTCTTGACTTTCCAAAGGGTCCTTCACACCCTTGCTGCAACTCAAGAAGTTCCCCAACATACCCGTCTCTACTGGAGAGGAAGCACGAGAGTCCCGCCCTCATCCAGAGGAGCCCCGTTTCCGCCTCATAGCTCGAGAGCAGGGATTTCCCTGCGTGGTCGGGAAAGAAATCCGGCGTTCCCGTCGCATCTCAAGAGGAGGTGCTCTCCACAGGAAAGGCGAGAGGAACTCCAGGGTCGTGCCACATTCCCA
This sequence comes from Capra hircus, assembly GCF_001704415.2. Taxonomy (NCBI): domain Eukaryota; kingdom Metazoa; phylum Chordata; class Mammalia; order Artiodactyla; family Bovidae; genus Capra; species Capra hircus. The sequence continues at coordinate 7,340 of NW_017194477.1, forward strand.
GAGTCCCCCAGATGTCTCAGTCCATTCCAGGGAAACCTGTTTTCCCTGCACTGCCTCGACTTTCAAGCCGAGGATCGACTCACACCAAGGTGGCCTGTGGGACAGCCCTGTGGGAAAGCCTCGAGGGAAAGCTCGTGGGAAAGCCTCGAGGGAAAGCAGATCCCTTGATCCACGCGAAGGGAAGCATGACACTGCTGCTACATCTCGGGAGGAAAGCGCACGTGCATGCCCCACTTGAGACGAGGACTGACTCCCCTGGGGCGACTCCAGCCGTACCCAAGATCCATGTCAGCACTGGAGAGGAATCCTCAGGTTCCGGCACCTACTCCACACAAGGTCTTAGGCCCCGCATCGACGGGAGAGGAATCCCGAGAGGCCCCGAGCAACTCGCTTGGGGACTGGCCTTTCCTGAGGCCACCGGAGCGGGTCCGTGAGGTCCCCGTCGTAAGTCGAGAGCACCTGCCCACAACTCGAGAAAATCCAGGAGGTTCTCCCCTCCAGGCGAGATGAGGCCCATTTCCCTGAGGCATCTCGAGGCTAATCACACCTAACGTCTGGAACTTACAAAGGGTCTTTCACACCCTTGCTGCAACTCAAGAAGTTCCCCGACATACCCGTCTCCACTCGAGAGGAATCACGAGAGTCCCGCCCTCATCCAGAGGAGCCCCGTTTCCGCCTCCTAGCTCGAGAGGAGGGATCCTTCCCCTGCGTGGTCGGGAAAGAATTCCCGGCATTTCCGTCGCATCTCAAGAGGAGGCGCTCTCCACAGGAAAGGCGAGAGGAACTCCACGGTCGTGCCACCATTTCCAGAGTCCCCCAGATGTCTCAGTCCATTCCAGGGAAACCTGTTTTCCCTGCACTGCCTCGACTTTCAAGCCGAGGATCGACTCACACCACGGTGGCACGTGGGCAGCCTTGTGGGAAAGCCTCGTGGGAAAGCATCGTGGGAAAGCCTCGAGGGAAAGCCACAGATCCCTTGATCCACGCGAAGGGAAGCGTGACACTGCTGCCGTCAGCTGGGGAGGAAAGCGCACGTGCATGCCCCCACTCGAGACGAGGACTGACTCCAAGGGGAGACTCAGGAACTACCCCAAGATCCATGTCAGCACTGGAGAGGAATCCTCAGGTTCCCGCACCGACTCCAAACAAGACCTTAGGCCACGGCATCGACGGGAGAGGAATCCCGAGAGGCTCCCGAGCAACTCGCATGGGGACTGGCCTTTCCTGAGGCCACCAGAGCGGGTTCCTGAGGCCCCGCCTTAAGACGAGAGCAGCTGCCACAACTCGAGAAAATCCAGGCGTTTCTTCCCTCCAGGCGAGATGAGGCCTTTTCCGCTGAGGCGTCTCGAGGCTAATCACACCTAAATTCTGGAACTTTCAAGGGTCCTTCACACCCTTGCTGCAACTTAAGAAGTTCCCGACATACCCGTCTCCACTCGAGAGGAAGCACGAGAGTCCCGGCCACATCCAGAGGAGCCCCGTTTCCGCCTCCTAGCTCGAGAGGAGGGATCCTTTCCTGTGTGCTCGAGAAAGAATTCCGGCGTTCCCGTCGTATCTCAAGAGGAGGCGCCCTCCACAGGAAAGGAGAGAGGATCTCCAGGGTCGTGGCACCAATCCTAGAGTCCCCCAGATGTCTCAGTCCATTCCATGGAAGCCTGTTTTCCCTACACTGCCTCGATTTTCAAGCCGAGGATCGCCTCACACCACGGTGGCAGGTGGGACAGCCCTGTGGGAAAGCCTCATGTGAAAGCCTTGAGGGTAAGCCCCAGATCCCTTGATCCACGCGAAGGGAAGCGTGACACTGCTGCTACAGCTTGGGAGGAAAGCGCACGTGCATGCCCCCACTCGAGAGGAGGACTGAATCCCCTGGGGAGACTCCAGAAGTACCCCCAAGATCCATGTCAGCACTGGAGAGGAATCCTCAGGTTCGGCACCGACTCCACACAAGATCTTAGGCCCCAGCATCGACGAGGAGAGGAATCCCGAGA
>NW_017194478.1:0-9325 GCF_001704415.2 Capra hircus
CTCTCGGGATTCCTCTCCCATCGATGCCGGGGCTAAGACTGCCGGAGCCAGTGTGAGGAAGCCCGCCCGTGACAAGGTTATGAGGAAGGAAGCTGACATACGCAAGGCGTGCTCAGACTTCAGGGACCCCTCTGGAAATTTTTAAGCATGTACCCCAACAAAAATCTGCCGGTTTTTCTGCTTTGCTTTTTCACTCTTCTGACCTTTTCTGGAAAAAGTCAATTCAGTCCGTTAGTCTTCTGCATTTGAAAGAGTGTTTCAATCCAAAAACCCTCTGATTTCTTTCTAGCCTGCCTGTAGGATCGTACAGCTGCGCTTCTGATTGTTTGAGGCCTCCTGACCGCAGGAGCACTGGAAGCTTACATCATCCTAGGAATGCAGGAGTTTCCGAGGAGTCAAAGTCTTTAGAATAGGACTGATTAAAAGTTTCATTTTTTTGGGTCAATGCTTGCTGCCAAATTTTCATATCCTTTATTTTTAGATATAGTTGGTTTATAGAAAAACAAGTAGTTTACCTGGTATTAGCAACATTAGATCTTTGAGTTAAGTACCTTCTTTGTTATAACCCACTGCACCTTTGTTCTATAGAGATGTAACTTTAATGCTTTAAGGAGATGCAGATTAAAGAAAAACACTTCAGGGGAAACAAAATTAACATTCATTAAGGAAGAGAGCCAAAAAGTGTTAACAAGCCTCTTGGCCAGAAGATAATGTAAATCACCTGAGACCTTTTGTATACAAAATGATATACAGAAAGAATCTGGGTTGCGAACACTACATAATTTTGTGTTATCCATTGATCTCCATGTTTTATCAAAAGTATAAAAGGCCTTCTGAACAATAAAGGAGGAGGCCAGGGGCCGGGGGCCAGTTTCTCGGACCAGCTTCTCGAACTAGTCTCTCAGCCTGGTTTTTGGGACTCTGGCTCGCCCCGTGTCTTTCTCTCTCTTTCTTCTTCTCTACCTTTCCTTCTCTCTGCTCTTTACTATAACTTCAGGCTGAATCTCCAACTGGAGTGCGGAGGCTTGCCAGGTCTACTTACTTGCCCTGGCTGTTAAGACCGCACGAAAGGGAGCTTAAGGCGAGGCACCCTTAGATATTCCAGCGGGCGCCGGTGGCCCAACGAAGGTGGTGCAAATTCCTTGTCTGGAATTTTATTGGCCGTCCGCGTAAACCAAGCTATTCAGCCCTCTTCCTCCACTTAATCTTCTTACTACACTATAGTTTCCGAATCTAATCTTACATTAATAAATAAACAAGTCTTTCCACACCAACGCCGTCCACCCTTCGAATTCCCTGGATCCACCGGGGGCTGGACCCGGCATAAGACCTTGTGTGGAGTCGGTGCCGAAACCTGAGGATTCCTCTCCAGTGCTGACATGGAACTTGGGGTACTTCTGGAGTCTCCCCAGGGAGTCAGTCCTCGTCTCGAGTGGGGGCATGCAAGTGCGCTTTCCTCCCGAGCTGTAGCAGCAGTGTCATGCTTCCCTTCGCGTGGATCAAGGGATCTGTGGCTTTCCCACGAGGCTTTCCCACAGGGCTGTCCCACGTGCCACCGTCGAGTGAGTCGATCCTCGCTTGAAAGTCGAGGCAGTGCAGGGAAAAAAGGTTTCCCTGAAATGGCCTGAGACATCTGGGGGACTCTGGGAATGGTGGAACGACCCTGGAGTTCCATACGCCTTTCCTGTGTAAAGCGTCCCCTCTTGAGATGCTATGGGAACGCGGGGAATTCTTTCCAGACAACGCACGGAAAGGATCCCACCTCTGGAGCTAAGAGGCAGAAATGGGGCTCCTCTGGATGTGGGCGGGACTCTCGTGCTTCCTCTCGAGTGGAGACGGGTATGTAGGGGAACTTCTTGAGTTGCAGCAAGGGTGTGAAGGACCCTTTGGAAGTTCCAGAGGTTAGGTGTGATTAGCCTCAAGACGCCTCAGCGGAAATGGGCCTCATCTCGCCTGGAGGGAGAACCTCCTGGATTTTGTCGAGTTGCGGCAGGTGCTCTCGACTTATGATGGGGACCTCAGGGACCCGCTCTGGTGGACTCAGGAAAGGCCAGTCCACATGCGCGTTGCTCAGGGGCCTCTTGGGATTCCTCTCCCGTCGATGCCGGGGCCTACGACCTTGTGTGGATTCGGTGCTGGAACTTGAGGATTCCTCTCCAGTACTGACATGGATCTTGGGTACTTCTGGAGTCTCCCCAGGGAGTCAGTCGTAGTCTCGAGTGGGGGCATGAACGTGCGATTTCCTCCAGAGCTGTAGCAGCAGTGTCACGCTTCCCTTCGCGTGGATCAAGGATCAGGGGCTTTCACTCGAGGCTTTCCACAGGTGTCCCACGTGCACCTTGGTGTGAGTTGATCCTCGGATTGAAAGTCGAGGCAGTGCAGGGAAAACAGGTTTCCTGGAATGGCTGAGACATCTGGGGACTCTGGGAATGTGGCACGACACTGGAGTTCTCTCGCCTTTCCTGTGGAGAGTGCCTCTCTTGAGATGCGACGGAACGCCGGGAATTATTTCCCGACCACTCAGGGAAAGGATCCTCCTCTCGAGCTAGGAGGCGCAAACGGGGCTCCTCTGGATGTGGGCGGGACTCTCGTGCTTCCTCTCGAGTGGAGACGGGTATGTCGGGAACTTCTTGAGTTGCAGCAGGGTGTGACAGTCCCTTTGTATGTTCCAGAGGTTAGGTCTGATTAGCTCGAGACGCCTCAGCACGAATGGGCCTCATCTCGCCTGAGGGGAGAACTCCTGGATTTTCTCGAGTTGCGGCAGTGCTCTCGACTTACGACGGGGACTCAGAGTCCGCTCGGTGGCTCAGGAAAGGCCAGTCCCCTGCGAGTTGCTCGCGGGCCTCTCGGGACTCCAGTCCGTCGATGCTGGGTCTAAGACCTTGTGTGGAGTCAGTGCCCGAACCTGAGGATTCCTCTCCAGTGCCGACATGGATCTTGGTGTGCTTCTGGAGTCTCCCCATGGAAGTCAGTCCTCGTCTCGAGTGGGGGCATGCACGGGCGCTTTCATCCCGAGCTGTAGCAGCAGTGTCAGCTTCCCTTCGCATGGATCAAGGGATCTGTGACTTTCACTCGAGGCTTTCCCATGAGGCTTTCCCAGGAGGCTTTCCACAGGGCTGTCCCACGTGCCACCGTGGTGTGAGTCGATCCTCGGCTTGAAAGTCGAGGCAGTGCAGGGAAAACAGGTTTCCCTGGAATAGACTGAGACATCTGGAGACTGTGGAATGTGGCACGACCCTGGAGTTCCTCTCGCCTTTCCTGTGGAGAGTGCCTCCTCTTGAGATGCGACGGAACGACGGAATTCTTTCCCGAACACGCAGGGAAAGTATCCCTCCTCTCGAGTATGAGATGGAAACGGGCTCCTCTGGATGTGGGTGGGACTCTCGTACTTCCTCTGGAGTGGAGACGAGTATTCGGGGAACTTCTTAAGTTGCAGCAAAGTGTGAAGGACCCTTTGGGAGTTCCAGAGGTTAGGTGTGATTAACCTCGTGACGCATTAGCGGAAATGGGCCTCATCTCGCCTGGAGGGGAGAACCTCCTGGATTTTCTCGAGTACAGCAGGTGCTCTTGACTTACGACGGGGACCTCAGGGACCCGCTCTGGTGGCCTCAGGAAAGGCCAGTCCCCATGCGAGTTGCTCGGGGCCTCTCCGGGATTCCTCTCCCGTCGATGCCGGGGCCTAAGTAACCTTGTGTGAAGTCGGTGCCAGAACCTGAGGATTCCTCACTATTGCTTACATGGACCTTGGGGTACTTCTGGAGTCTCCCCAGGGAAGTCAGTCCTCGTCTCGAGTGGGGGCATGGCAAGTGCGCTTTCTCCCGGGCTGTTCCAGCAGTGTGACGCTTCCATTCACGTGGATCAAGGGATCTGTGGCTTTCCCTCGAGGCTTTCCCACGAGGACGTTCCCACGAGGCTTTCCCACAGGGCTTTCCCACGTGCCACCGTGGTGTGATCGATCCTCGGCTGAAAGTCGAGTCAGTGCAGGGAAAACAGGTTTCCCTGGAATGGACTGAGACATCTGGGGGACTGTGGGAATGGTGGCACGATCCTGGAGTTCCTCTCGCCATTCTTGTGAAGAGCGCCTCCTCTTGAGTTGCGACGGAACACTCGGAATTCTTTCCCGACCACGCAGGGAAAGGATCCCTCCTCTCTAGCTAGGAGGCGCAAACGGGGGCTCCTCTGAATGTGGACGGGACTCTCGTGCTTCCTCTCGAGTGGAGACGGGTTATGTCGGGCAACCTCTTGAGTTGCAGCAAGGTTGTGAAGGACCCTTTGGAAGTTGCAGAGGTTAGGTCTGATTACCCTGAGACGCCTCAGCACAAATGCGCCTCATCTCGGCCTGGAGGGGAGAACCTCCTGTATTTTCTCGAGTTGGGACAGGTGCTCTCGACTTACGACGGGGACTTCAAGGTCCCGATCTGGTGGCCTCAGGAAAGGGACAGTCCCCATGCGAGTTGCTCGGGGGCTCTCAGGATTTCCTCTCCCTTCCGATGCTGGGGCCTAAGACCTTGTGTGGAGTCAGTGCCGAAACCTGAGGATTCCTCTCCAGTGCTGACATGGATCTTGGGGTACTTCTGGAGTCTCCCCAGGGGAGTCAGTCCTCGTCTCGAGTGGGGGCATGCATGTGCGCTTTCCTCCCGATCTGTAGCAGCAGTGTGACGCTTCCCTTCGCGTGGATCAAGGGATCTGTGGCTTTCCCACGAGGCTTTCCAGGAGGCTTTCACACGAGGCTTTCCCACAGGGCTGTACCACGTGCCACGTGGTGTGAGTCGATCCTCGGCTTGAAAGTCGAGGCAGTGCAGGGAAAACAGGTTTCCCTGGAATGGACTGAGAAATCTGGGGCCTCTGGGATTGGTGGCACGATCCTGGAGTTCCTCTCGTCTTTCCTGCGGAGAGCGCCTCCTCTTGAGTTGCGACGGGAACGCCGGGAATTCTTTCCCGAGCACGCAGGGAAAGGATCCTTCCTCTCGAGCTAGGAGGCGGAAACGGGGCTCCTCTGGATGTGGGCGGAACTCTCGTGCTTCCTCTCGAGTGAAGACGGGTATGTCGCCGAAATTCCTGAGTTGCAGCAAGGGTGTGAAGGACCCTTTGGAAGTTCCAGAGTTTAGGTGTGAATAGCATCGAGACGCCTCAGCGGAAATGGGCCTCATCTCGCCTGGAGGGAGAGAACCTCCTGGATTTTCTCGAGTTGCGGCAGGTGCTCTCGACTTACGACGGGGACCTCAGGGACCCGTTCTGGTGGCCTCAGGAAAGGCCAGTCCCCATGCGAGTTGCTCGGGGGCCACTCGGGATTCCTCTCCCGTCGATGCCGGTGCCTAAGACCTAGTGTGGAGTCAGTGCCGGAACCTGAGGATTCCTCTCCAGTGCTCACATGGATCTTGGGGTACTTCTGGAGTCTCCCCAGGGGAGTCAGTCCACGTATCGAGTGGGGGCATGCACGTGCGCTTTCCTCCGGAGCTGTAGCAGCAGTGTCGTGCTTCCCTTCGTGTGGATCAAGGGATCTGTGGATTTCCCTCGAGGCTTTCCCACGAGGCTTTCCCACGAGGCTTTCCCACGAGGCTTTCCCACAGGGCTGTCCACGTGCCACCGTGGTGTGAGTCGATCCTCGGCTTGAAAGTCGAGACAGTGCAGGGAAAACAGGTTTCCCTGGAATGGACTGAGACATCTGGGGGACTCTTGGAATGGTGGCACGACCCTGGAGTTCCTCTCGCCTTTCCTGTGGAGAGCACCTCCTCTTGAGATGCGACGGGAAGGCCGGGAATTCTTTCCCGACCACGCAGTGAAAGAATCCCTCCTCTCGAGCTAGGAGGCGGAAACGGGGCTCCTCTGGATTTGGGCGGGACTCTAGTGTTTCCTCTCGAGTGGAGACGGGAATGTCGGGGAACTTCCTGAGTTGCAGCAACGGTGTGAAGGACCCTTTGGAAGTTCCAGATGTGAGATGTGATTAGCCTCCAGACGCCTCAGCGGAAATGGGCCTCATCTCCCCTGGAGGGGAGAACCTCCTGGATTTTCTCGAGTTACGGCAGGTGCTCTCGACTTACGACGGGGACCTCAGGGACCCGCTCTTGTGGTCTCAGGAAAGGCCAGTCCCCTTGCCGAGTTGTTCGGTGGCCTCACGGGAATTCTCTCCTGTCGATGCCGGCGCCTAAGACCTTGTGTCTAGTCGGTGCCGGAACCTGAGGATTCCTCTCCAGTGCTGACATGGATCTTGGGGTACTTCTGGAGTCTCCCAAGGGGAGTCAGTCCTCGTCTCGAGTGGGGGCATGCACGTGCACTTTCCTGCCGAGCTGTAGCAGCAGTGTCACGCTTCCCTTCGCGTGGATCAAGGGATCAGGGGCTTTCCCACGAGGCTTTCCCACGAGGCTTTCTCACAGGGCTGTACCACGTGCCACCGTGGTGTGAGTCGATCCTCGGCTTGAAAATCGAGGCAGTGTAGGGAAAACAGTTTTCCCTGGAATGGGCTGAGACATCTGGGGGACTCTGGGAATGGTGGCACGACCCTGGAGTTCCTCTCGCCTTTCCTGTGGAGAGCGCCTCCTCTTCAGGTGCGACGGGAACACGGGGAATTCTTTCCCAAACACGCAGGGAAAGGATCCCTCCTCTCGAGCTAGAAGGCGGAAACGGGACTCCTCTGGATGTGGGCGGGACTCTCGTGCTTCCTTTCGAGTGGAGACGGGTATGTGGGGGAACTTCTTGAGTGCAGCAAGGGTGTGAAGGACCCTTTGGAAGTTCCAGAGCTTAGGTGTGATTAGCCTCGAGACGCCTCAGCAGAAATGGGCCTCATCTGCCTGGAGGGGTGTACCTCCTGGAATTCTCGAGTTGCAGCAGGTGCTCTCGACTTACGAGGGGACCTCAGGGACCCGCTCTGGTGGCCTCAGGAAAGGACAATCCCCATGCGAGTTGCTCAGGGGCCTCTCGGGATTCCTCTCCCGTCGATGCTGGGGCCTAAGACCTTGTGTGGAGTCGGTGCCGGAACCTGAGGATTCCTCTCCAGTGCTGACATGGATCTTGGGGTACTTCTGGAGTCTCCCCAGGGGAGTCAGTGCTCGTCTCGAGTGGGGGCTTGCACGTGGGCTTTCCTTCCGAGCCTTAGCAGCAGTGTCACGCTTCCCTTCGCGTGGATCAAAGCATCTGTTGCTTTCCCTCGAGGCTTTCCCATGAGGCTTTCCCACCAGGTTTTCCCACCAGGCTTTTCCAAAGGGCTGTCCTACGCGCCACCGTGGTGTGATTTGATCCTCGGCTTGAAAGTCGAGGCAGTGCAGGGAAAACAGGTTTCCCTGGAATGGACTGAGTCATCTGGGGGACTCTGGGAATGGTGGCACTACCCTGGAGTTCCGCTCACCTTTCCTGTGGAGAGCCCCTCCTCTTGAGATGTGACCGGAAAGCGGGAATTCTATCCCGGACCACGCAGGGAAAATATCCCTCCTCTCGAGGCTGCGAGGCAGAAACGGGACTCCTCTGTATGTGGCGGGACTCTCGTGCTTCCTCTCGAGTGGAGACGGGTATATCGGGGAACTTCTTGAGTTGCAGCAAGGGTGTCAGGACCCTTTGAACTTCCAGAGGCTAGGCGTGATTATCCCTAGACGCCTCTGGGCAAATGAGCCTCATTTCTCCTGGATGGGAGAACCTCCTGGATTTTCCCCAGTTGCGGCCGCGTGCTCGCAACTTACGATGGGGACACCAGGGACCCGCTCTGGTGGCCTCAGGAAAGGCAGTCCCCATGCGAGTTGCTTGGGGCCTCTCGGATTCCTCTCCTGTCGATGCTTGGTCCTAAGAGCTTGTGTGGAGTCGTTGCCGGAACCTGAGGATTCCTCTCCAGTCCGACATGGATCTTGTGGTACTTCTGGAGTCTCCCCCAGGGGCGTCAGTCCTCGTCTCGAGTGGGGCCTGCAGATGCGCTTTCCTCTCGAGCTGTAGCAGCAGTGTCACGCTTCCCTTCGCGTGGATCAAGGATCTGTAGCTTTCCCTCGAGGATTTCCCACGAGGTAATCCACGAGGCTTTCCCACAGGGCTGTCCCACGTGCCACCGTGGTGTGAGTCGATCCTCGGTTGAAAGTCGAGCAGTGCAGGGAAAACAGGTTCCTGGAATGGACTGAGACATCAGGGGGACTCTGGGAATGGTGCACGACCCTGGAGTTCCTCTCGCCTTCCTGTGGAGAGCGCCTCCTCTTGAGATGCGACGGAAATGACGGAATTCTTTCTCCGACCACGCAGGGAAAGGATCACTCCTCTCGAACTAGAGGCAGAAACGGGGCTCCTCTGAGTGTGGCGGGATTCTCGTGCTTCCTCTGGAGTGGAGACGGGTATGTTGCGGGACTCTTGAGTTGCAGCAAGGGTGTGAAGTCCCTTTGGAAGTTCCAGAGGTTAGGTGTGATTAGCCTCGAGACGCCTCAGGGAAATGGGCCTCATCTCGCCTGGAGGGGAGAACCTCCTGGATTTCTCGAGTTGCGGCAGGTGCTCTCGACTTACGACGGGGACCTTAGGGACCGCACTGGTGCCTCAGGAAAGGCCATTCCCCATGCGAGTTTCTCGGGGGCCTCTCGGGATTCCTCTCCGGTCGATCCCGGGGCCTAAGATCTTGTGTGGCCGGTGCCGGAACCTGAGGATTCCTCTCCAGTGCTGACATGGATCTGGGGGTACTTCTGGAGTCTCCCCAGGACAATCAGTTCCTAGTCTCGAGTGGGGCATGCACGTGCGCTCTCCTCCCGAGCTCTAGAAGCAGTGTCACGCTTCCCTTCGCGTGGATCAAGGGATCAGGGGCTTTCCCTCGAGGCTTTCCCATGAGGCTTTCCCACGAGGCTTTCCCACAATGCTGTCCCACGTGCCACCGCGTGGTGTGAGTCGATCTCGGCTTGAAAGTCGAGGCAGTGCAGGAAAACAGGTTTCCTGGAATGGACGAGATATCTGGGGGACTCTGGGAATGGTGGCACGACCCTGGAGTTCCTCTCGCCTTTCCTGTGGAGAGCGCCTCCTCTTGAGATGCGACGGGAACGCCGGGAATCCTTTTCCCGACCACGCAGGGAAAGGATCCCTCCTCTCGAGCTAGGAGGCTGAAACGGGGCTCCTCTGGATGTGGGCGGGACTCTCGTGCTTCCTCTCGAGTGGAGACGGCTATGTCGGGGAACTTCTTGTGTTGCAGCAAGGGTGTGAAGGACCCTTTGGAAGTTCAGATGTTAGATATGATTAGCCTCGAGACGCCTCAGCGGAAATGGCCTCATCTCGCCTGGAGAGGAAAAACCTCCTGGATTTTCTCGAGTTGCGGCAGGTGCTCTCGACTTACGACGGGACCACAGGGACCTGCTCTCGAGCTTCAGTAAAGGCCAGT
>NW_017194479.1:0-9325 GCF_001704415.2 Capra hircus
GAAGCACGAGACACCCGCCCACATCCAGAGGAGCCCCGTTTCCGCCTCCTAGTTCGAGAGGAGGGATCCTTCGCCTGCGTGGTCGGAAGAATTGCCAGTGTTCCGTCGCATCTAAAGAGGAGGTGCTCTCCACAGGAAAGGCGAGAGGAACTCCAGGGTCGTGCCACCATTCCCAGAGTCCCCCAGATGTCTCAGTCCATTCCAGGAAAAACTATTTTTCCCTGCACTGGCCTCGACTTTCAAGCCGAAGATCGACTCACACCACGGTGGCACGTGGGACAGCCCTGTGGGAAAGCCTCATGGAAAGCCTCCTGGGAAAGCCTCGAGGGAAAGCCACAGATCCCTTGATCCACGCGAAGGGAAGCGTGACACTGCTGATAAAGCTCGGGAGGAAAGCGCACCGTGCATGCCCCCACTCGAGACGAGGACTGACTCCCCTGGGGAGACTACAGAAGTACCCCAAGATCCATGTCAGCACTGGAGAGGAATCCTCAGTTCCCGGCACTATCTCCACATAAGGTCTTAGGCCCCGGCATCAACGTCAGAGGAATCCCGAGACGCCCCCGAGCCACTCGCATGGGGACTGGCCATTCGTGAGGCCACCAGAGCGAGTCCCTGAGGTCCCGGTCGTAAGTCGATAGCACCTGCCGAAACTCGAGAAAATCCAGGAGGTTCTCCCCTCCAGGCGCAGATGAGGCCCATTTCCGCTCAGGCGTCTCGAGGCTAATCACATCTAACATCTGGAACTTCCAAAGGGTCCTTCACACCCTTGCTGCAACTCAAGAAGTTCCCCGACATACCCGTCTCCACTCGCAGAGGAAGCACGAGAGTTCCCGCCCACATCCAGAGGAGCCCCTTTTCCGCCTCCTAGCTCGAGAGGAGGGATCCTTTCCCTGCCTGGTCGGGAAAGAAATCCCGGGTGTTCCCGTCGCATCTCAAGAGGAGGCGCTCTCCACAGGAAAGGCGAGAGGAACTCCAGGGTCGTGCCACCATTCCCAGAGTCGCCCTGATGTCTCAGTCCATTCCAGGGAAACCTGTTTTCCCTGCACTGCCTCGACTTTCAAGCCGAGGATCCACGCACACCACGGTGGCACGTGGGACAGCCCTGTGGGAAAGCCTCGTGGGAAAGCCTCGTGGGAAATCCTCGAGGGAAAGCCGCAGATCCCTTGATCCACGCGAAGGGCAAGTATGACAGTGCTGCTACATCTCTAGAGGAAATCGCACGTGCATGCCCCCACTCGAGACGAGGACTGACTCCTCTGGGGAGACTCCCGAAGTCCCCCAAGATCCATGACAGCACTGGAGAGGAATCCTCAGGTTCCGGCACCGACTCCACACAAGATCTTAGGGCCCGGCATCGACGGAAGAGGAATCCCGAGAGGCCCCGAGCAACTCGCATGGGGACCCGCATTTCCTGAGGCCACCAGAGCGGGTCCCTGAGGTCCCCGTCGTAAGTCGAGAGCACCCGTCGTAAGCGAGAACACCTGCCGCAACTCGAGAAAATCCAGGAGGTTCTCGCCTCCAGGCGATATGAGGCCCATTTCCGCTGAGGCGTCTCGAGGCTAATCACATCTAACCTCTGGAACTTCAAAAGGGTCCTTCACACCCTTGCTGCAACTCAAGAAGTTCCCCGACATACCCGTCTCTACTCGAGATGAAGCACGAGAGTCCCGCCCACATCCAGAGGAGCCCCGTTTGCGCCTCCTACCTCGAGAGGAGGGATCCTTTCCCTGCGTGGTCGGGAAAGAATTCCCGGTTTTCCTGTTGGATCTCAAGAGGAGGCGCTCTCCACAGGAAAGGCGAGAGGAACTCCAGGGTCGTGCCACCATGCACAGAGTCCCCCAGATATCTCAGTCCATTCCAGGGAAACCTGTTTTCCCTGCACTGCCTCGACTTTCAAGCTGAGGATCGAGTCACACCACGGTGGCACGTGGACAGCCCTGTGTGAAAGCCTCAAGGGAAAGCCACAGATCCCTTTATTCACGCAAAGGGAAGCGCGACACTGCTGCTACTGCTCGGGAGGAAAGCGCACGTGCATGCCCCCTCTCGGGTCGAGGACTGACTCCCTTGGGCAGACTCCAGAAGAACCCCAAGATCCATGTCAGCACTGGAGAGGAATGCTCAGGTTACAGCACCGATTCCACACAAGACCTTAGGCCCCGGCATCGATGGGAGAGGAACCCGAGAGGCCCCCGAGCAACTCGCATGGGGACTAGACTTTCCTGAGGCCACCAGAGCGGGTCCCTGAGGTCCCCGTCTTAAGTCGAGAGCACCTGCCACAACTCGAGAAAATCCAGGAGGTTCTCGCCTCCAGGCGAGATGAGGCCCATTTCCGCTGAGGCGTCTCGAGGCTAATCACATCTAACCTCTGGAACTTCAAAAGGGTCCTTCACACCCTTGCTGCAACTCAAGAAGTTCCCCGACATACCCGTCTCCACTCGAGAGGAAGCACGAGAGTCCCGCCCACATCCAGAGGAGCCCCGTTTGCGCCTCCTACCTCGAGAGGAGGGATCCTTTCCCTGCGTGGTCGGGAAAGAATTCCCGGTTTTCCTGTTGGATCTCAAGAGGAGGCGCTCTCCACAGGAAAGGCGAGAGGAACTCCAGGGTCGTGCCACCATTCCCAGAGTCCCCCAGATATCTCAGTCCATTCCAGGGAAACCTGTTTTCCCTGCACTACCTCAACTTAGAAGCCGAGGATCGACTCACACCACGGTGGCACGTGGGACAGTCCTGTGGGAAAGCCTCGTGGGAAAGCCTCGTGGGAAAGCCTCGAGGGAAAGCCACAGATCCATTGATCCTCGGAAGGGAAGCGGGACACTGCTGCTACAGCTCGGGAGGAAAGCGCACGTGCATGCGCCCTCTCGAGAAGAGGACAGACTCCCTTGGGCAGACTCCAGAAGTACCCCAAGATCCATGTCAGCACTGGAGAGGAATCCTCAGGTTCCGGCACCGACTCCACACAAGTTCTTAGGCCCCAGCATCGACGGGAGAGGAATCCCGAGAGGCCCCCAAGGAACTCGCATGGGGACTGACCTTTCCTGAGGCCACCAGAGTGGGTCCCTGAGGTCCCCGTCGTAAGTCGAGAGCACCTGCCGCAACTCGAGAAAATCCAGGAGGTTCTCCCCTCCAGGCGAGATGAGGCCCATTTCCGCTGAGGCGTCTCGAGGCTAATAACACCTAACCTCTGGAACTTCAAAAGGGTCCTTCACACCCTTGCTTCAACTCAAGTAGTTCCCCGACTTACCCGTCTCCACTCGAGAGGAAGCACGAGTGTCCCGCCCACATTCCGGAGGAGACCCTTCTCTGCCACCTCTCTCAAGAGGAGGGATCCTTTCCCTGCGTGGTCGGGAAAGATTTCCCGGCGTTTCCGTCGCATCTCAAGAGGAGGCGCTCTCCACAGGAAAGGCGAGAGGAACTCCAGGGTGGTGCCACCATTCCCAGAGTCCCCCAGATGTCTCAGTCCATTCCAGGGAAACCAGTTTTCCCTGCACTGCCTCGACTTTGAAGCCGAGGATCGACTCACACCACGGTGGCACGTGGGACAGCCCTGTGGGAAAGCCTCGTGGGAAAGCCTCGTGGGAAAGCCTCGAGGGAAAGCCACAGATCCCTTGATCCACGCGAAGGGAAGCGTGACACTGCTGCTAGAGCTCGGGAGGAAAGCGCACGTGCATGCCTCCACTCGTGACGAGGCCTGAGTCCTCTTGGGGAGACTCCAGAAGTACCCCAAGATCCATGTCAGCACTGGAGAGGAATCCTCAGGTTCTGGCACCGAATCCACACAAGATCTTACGCCCCGGCATCGACGGGAGAGGAGTCCTGAGGGGCCCCCGAGCAACTCGCATGGGGACTGGCCTTTCCTGAGGCCACCAGAGCGGGTCCATGAGGTCCCCGTCGTAAGTCAAGAGAACCTGCCGCAACTCGACAAAATCCAGGAGGTTCTCCCCTCCAGGCGAGATGAGGCCCATTACCACTGCGGCGTCTCGAACCTAATCACACGTAAACTCTGGAACTAATATAGGGTCCTTCACACCCTTGCTGCAACTCAAGAAGTTCCCCCACATACCCGTCTCCACTCGAGAGGAAGCACGAGAGTCCTGCCCACATCCAGAGGAGTCCCCTTTCCGCCTCCTAGCTTGAGAGGAGGGATCCTTTCCCTGCGTATTCGGGAAAGAATTCCCGGGGTTCCCGTCGCATCTCAAGAGGAGGCGACCTCCACAGGAAAGGCGAGAGGAACTCCAGCGTCGTTCCACCATTCCCAGAGTCCCCCAGATGTCTCAGTCCATTCCAGGGAAACCTGTTTTCCCTGCACTGCCTCGACTTTCAAGCAGAGGATCGACTCACACCACGGTGGCACGTGGGAAAGACCTGTGGGAAAGCCTCGTGGGAAAGCCTCGTGGGAAAGCCTCATGGGAAAGCCTATAGGGAAAGCCACAGATCCCTTGATCCACGCGAAGGGAAGCGTGACACTGCTGCTACAGCTCGGGAGAAAGCGCACGTGCATGTCCCCACTCGAGACGAGTACTGACTCCCCTGGGAGACTCCAGAAGTACCCCAAGATCGATGTCAGCACTGGAGAAGAATCCTCAGGTTCTGGCACCGACTCACACAAGGTCTTAGGCCCCGGCATCGACGGGAGAGTAATCCCGAGAGGCCCCCGAGCAACTCGCATGGGCAATGTCCTTTCCTGAGGCCACCAGAGCGGGTCCCTGAGGTCCCCGTCGTAAGTCAGAGTGCACCTGCAGCAACTCGAGAAAATCCAGGAGGTTCTCCCCTCCAGGCGAGATGAGGCCCATTTCTGCTGAGGCGTCTCGAGGCTAATCACACCTAACCTCTGGAACTTCCAAAGGGTCCTTCAGCACCCTTGCTGCAACTCAAGAAGTTCCCCGACATACCCGTCTCCACTCGAGAGGAAGCACGAGAGTCCCGCCCACATCCAAGAGGAGCCCCGTTTCCGCCTGCCTAGCTCGAGAGGAGGGATCCTTTCCCTGCCGTGTTCGGGAAAGAATTCCCGGCGTTCCCGTCGCATCTCAAGAGGAGGCGCTCTCCGACAGGAAAGGCGAGAGGAACTCCAGGGTCGTGCCACCATTCCCAGAGTCCCCCAGATGTCTCAGTCCATTCCATGGAAACCTGTTTTCCCTGCACTGCTTCGTCTTTCAAGCCGAGGATCGACTCACACCATGGTGGCACGTGGGACAGCCCTGTGGGAAAGCCTCGTGGGAAAGCCTCGTGAGGAAGCCTCGAGGGAAAGCCACAGATCCCTTGATCCACGCGAAGGGAAACGGACACTGCTGCTACAGCTCGGGAGGAAAGCACACGTGCATTCCCCCACTCGAGAGGAGGACTGACTCCCCTGGGGAGTATCCAGAAGTACCCCAAGATCCATGTCAGCACTGGACAGGAATCCACAGGTTCCGGCAACTGGCTCCACACAAGGTCTTAGGCCCCAGTTTCGACGGGAGAGGAATCCCGAGGGGACCCCGAGCAACTCTCTTGGGGACTGGCCTTTCCTGAGGACACCAGAGTGGGTCCCTGAGGTCCCCGTCGTACTTCGAGAGCACCTGCCGCACCTCGAGAAAATCCAGGAGGTTCTCCCCTCCAGGCGACATGAGGCCCATTTCCGCTGAGGCGTCTTGAGGCTAATCACACCTCACCTCTGGAACTTCCAAAGGGTCCTTCACACCTTTGCTGCAACTCAAGAAGTTCCCCGACTTACCCGTCTCACTTTAGAAGAAGCATGATAGTTCCGCCCACATCCAGAGGAGCTCCGTTTCCGCTTCCTAGCTCGAGAGGAGGGATCCTTTCCCTGCGAGGTGGGGAAAGAATTCCCCGCATTCCCGTCGCTTCTCAAGAGGAGGCGCTCTCCACAGGAAAGGCGAGCGGAACTCCAGGGTCGTGCCACCATTCCCAGAGTCCCCCAGATGTCTCAGTCCATTCCAGGGAAACCTGTTTTCCCTGCACTGTCTCTACTTTCAAGCCAAGGATCGACTCACACCATGGTGGTACGTGGGACAGCCCTGTGGGAAAGCCTCGTGGGAAAGCCTCCTGGGAAAGCCTCGAGGGAAAGCCACAGATCCCTTGATCCACGCGAAGGGAAGCGTGACACTGCTGCTAGAGCTCGGGAAGAAAGCGCACGTGCATGCTCCCACTCGAGACGAGGACCGACTCCACTGGGGAGACTCCAGAAGTACCCGAAGATCCATGTCAGCACTGGAGAGGAATCCTCTGGTTCCGGCAGCGACTCCACGCAAGGTCTTAGGCCCTGGCATAGATGGGAGAGGAATCCCCAGAGGCCCACAAGCAACTCGCATGGGGACTGGCCTTTCCTGAGGCCACCAGAGCGGGTCCCTGAGGTCACCCGTCGTAAGTCGACAGCACCTGCCGCAATTCGAGAAAATCCAGGAGGTTCTCCCCTCCAGGCGAGATGAGGCCCATTTCCGCTGAGACGTCTCCAGGCTAATGATACCTAACCTCTGGAACTACCAAAGGGTCCTTCACACCCTTGCTGCAACTCAAGAAGTTCCCCGACATACCCGTCTCCCCTCGAGAGGAAGCACGAGAGTCCCGCCCACATCCAGAGGATTCCCATTTCCGCCTCCTAGCTCGAGAGGAGGGATCCTTTACCTGCGTATTCGGGAAAGAATTCCCGGCGTTCCCGTCGCATCTCAAGAGCAGGCGCTCTCCACAGGAAAGGCGAGAGGAACTCCAGGGTCCTGCCACCATTCCCAGAGTCCCCCAGATGTCTCAGTCCATTCCAGGGAAACCTGTTTTCCCTGCACTGCGTCTACCTTCAAGCCGAGGATCAACTCACACCACGGTGGCAAGTGGGACAGCCCTGTGGGAAAGCCTCGTGGGAAAGCCTCCTGGGAAAGCCTCCTGGGAAAGCCTCGATGGAAAGCCACAGATCCCTTGATCCTCGCGAAGGGAAGCGTGGTACTGCTGCTACAGCTTGGGAGAAAAGGCGCACGTGCATGCCCCCACTCAAGTCGAGGACTCACTCTCCTGGGGAGACTCCAGAAATACCCCAAGATCCATGTCAGCACTGGAGAGGAATCCTCAGGTTCCGGCACTGGCTCCACACAAGATCTTAGGTCCCCGGCATCGACGGGAGAGGAATCCCGAGAGGCCCCCGAGCAACTCGCATGGGGACTGGCCTTTCCTGAGGGCCACCAGAGCGGGTCCCTGAGGTCCCCGTACGTAAGTCGAGAGCACCTGCCGCAACTCGAGAAAATCCAGGAGGTTCTCCCCTCCAGGCGAGATGAGGCCCATTTCCGCTGAGGCGTTCTCGAGGCTAATCACACCTAACCTTTGGAACTTCCAAAGTGTCCTTCACACCTTTGCTGCAACTCAAGAAGTTCCCCGACATACCCGTCTCCACTCGAGAGGAAACACGAGAGTCCCGCCCACATCCAGAGGAGCCCCATTTCCGCCTCCTAGCTCGAGAGGAGGGATCCTTTCACCTGCGTGGTCGGGAAAGAATTTCCGGCGTTTTCCGTCGCATCTCAAGATGAGGCGCTCTCCACAGGAAAGGCGAGAGGAAGTCCACGGTCGTGCCACCATTTCGAGAGTCCCCCAGATGTCTCAAGTCCATTCCAGGGAAACCTGTTTTCCCTGCACTGCGTCGACTTTCAAAGCAGAGTATTCGACTCACACCACTGGTGGCACGTGGGACAGCCCTGTGGGAAAGCCTCGTGGGAAACCCTCGTGAAAAGCCTCGAGGGAAAGCCACAGATCCCTTGATCCACGCGAAGGGAAGCGTGACACTGCTGCTACAGCTCTGGGAGGAAAGCGCACGTGCATGCCCCCACTCGAGACGAGGACTGACATCCCTAGGGGAGACTCCAGAAGCACCCCAAGATCCATGTCAGCACTGGAGAGGAATCCTCAGGTTCCGGCACTGACTCCGCACAAGATCTTAGGCCCTGGCATACGACGGGAGAGGAATCCTGAGAGGCCCGCGAGCAATTCGCATGGGGACTGCCTTTCCTGAGGCCACCAGAGCGGGTCCCATGAGGTCACCCGGTCGTAAGTCAGAACACCTGCCGCAACTCGAGAAAATACAGGAGGTTCTCCCCTCCAGGCGAGATGAGGCCCAATTTCCACTTAGGCGTCTCGAGGCTAATCACATCTAACATCTGGAACTTCCAAAGGGTCCTTCACAGCCCTTGCTGCAACTCAAGAAGTTCCCCGACATAGCCCGTCTCCACTCGAGAGAAGCACGAGAGTCCCGCCCACATCCAGAGGAGACCCCGTTTCCGACTCCTAGCTCGAGAGGAGGGATCCTTTCCCTGCGTGGTGGGGAAAGAATTCCCCGCGTTCCCGTCGCATCTCAAGAGGAGGCGCTCTCCATCAGGAAAGGCGAGAGGAACTCCAGGGTCGTGCCACCATTCCAGAGTCCCCCAGATGTCTCAGTCCATTCCAGGGAAACCTGTTTCCCTGCACTTGCCTCGACTTTGCAAGCGAGGATCCACTCACACCACGGTGGCACGTGGACAGCCCTGTGGGAAAGCCTCGTGGGAAAGCCTCGTGGGAAAGCCTCGAGGGAAAGCCACAGATCCCTTGATCCACGCGAAGGGAAGCGCGACACTGCTGCTACACTCGGGAGGAAAGCGCACGTGCATGCCACCACTCGAGACGAGGACTGACTCCCCTGGGAGACTCCAGAAGTACCCCAAGATGCATGTCAGCACTGGAGAGGAATCCTCAGGTTCCGGCACGACTCCACACAAGGTCTTAGGCCCCGCATCGACGGGAGAAGAATCCCGAGAGGCCCCCGAGAAACTCGCATGGGGTCTGGCCTTTCCTGAGGCCACCAGAGCGGGTCCCTGAGGTCCCCGTCGTAAGTCGAGAGCACCTGCCGCAACTCGAGAGAATCCAGGAGGTTCTCCCCTCCAGGCGAGATGAGGCCCATTCCGCTGAGACGTCTCGAGGCTAATCACACCTAACCTCTGGAACTTCCAAAGGGTCCTTCACACCCTTGCTGCAACTCAAGAAGTTCCCCGACTTACCCCGGCTCCACTCGAAAGGAAGCACGAGACTTCTGCCACATCCAGACGAGCCCCGTTTGCGCCTCCTAGCTCGAGAGGAGGGATCCTTTTCCTGCGTGTTCGGAAAGAATTCCTGGTGTTCCTGTCGCATCTCAAGAGGAGAGGCGCTCCACAGGAAAGGCGAGAGGAACTCCAGGGTCGTGCCACATTCGCAGAGTCCCCCAGATGTCTCAGTCCATTCCAGGGAAAACTGTTTTCCCTCACTGCCTCGACTTTCAAGCTGAGGATCGACTCACACCACGGTTGGCACGTGGGACAGTCCTGTGGGAAAGCCTCGTGGG
>NW_017194480.1:0-20724 GCF_001704415.2 Capra hircus
CACATGCTCTGCTGGGGAAGGGAGAGTGCTAGGGAACTACGTCTCTCACCACTTTCTAGCGCACCCACGGAGTCAGCCTTCTGGCCGGATGTGGGGTATGCAAAACCCAGCCAGGGGCCCTTGGAACCTGGCTGCCTCTCCGTGCGGAGCTTTGTACTTGGGCGCCAAGCCGCAACCGCTGGAAGGAGCCCTTGCCTGTGCCCTTCGCTTCCCTCTGACAGAGCTTTCACTGCTGCGCAGCCCTTGCAGTGTGCGAACCACCAGCCCCTAAGCCCTCCTCAGGACGCTTGGCGACCTAAGTGCCAAAGGCAGGCAGGAGTAGAGCTGAAAGCCAGGGAAGGCGCCAGTGGCTGTTTCGAGCCTCACACAGCCTGCCTCCTTCCTGGGAGGAGCCTTAAATCAAGGGCCAAGTTGCGCAAGAGCTCGCCTAATGCAGAGCATCTTGGTGCCAGGAACTCTGCCAGATCGCGGCCTCTGAACAGAGAACTAGAGATCTGCCGTACTGGAGTCGCACTTTAGCTTCTGCTGTAAGCAGGGATTTCATGGCTTGACGCGGGACTTGCTGCCATCCTCTATCCCCGAGGGAGGCTCGCCTTCCCTGCTTGGCTGTGCACTCGCCTATCAGGCGGTGGGGCGCAGGGCTCCTCAGCAGGCTTGCCCTCAGGGGCTGCTTCCCCTTTGCATGTTGAACGCTCAGGCTGTGGCAGCGAACCCAGACACGCCAGGAATCAGGCCCCAAACACACTGCACATGTCTCTGCTGGGGGAGGAGAGTGCTAGGGAACCTACGGTCTGTCATACACTTTCCTGGGCCACCCAATGAACATCAGCCTCCGTGTGCTGCCGGGCCCTGAAAACCCCCAGCCAGCGGGGCCCTGGGAGCCTGCGTGCTCTCCGTTGGGGGCTGAATCGTGCGGCCCAAAGCAACCGCTGGAGGAGCCCTGCAGCTTGCCCTTCCCTTCCAACTCTGACAGAGTTCTCACTGCTGGAGCCCTTCGGCCAGTGAGTGCAACCACCAGCCCCAATAAAGCCTCTCCTTCTTAAGGAGGACTTGGGACTAAGTGCAAACGGCAAGCAGAGATTGGAGCTGAGGCAAAGAAAGGCGCCAGTGGGCGACTCCCAGGCTCCTGCTGCCTGCTCCTTCCTGAGAGAGCGAAGCCTAAAAGTAAGGCAAAGTTCTGTGCAAGGGTAGCCCCCGCAGAGCAGCCTCGCGCCAGGAACTCTTGCCAAAGATCGGGGCCTCTGAGCAGAGCTTAGAGCTCTTGCCCGCTACTGGAGGCGCACTTAGCTCCGCTGCCAAAGCAGGGCTTTCAACTTGACGGTCCGGCTGCCTCCTCTTCCCCCAGAGGAGGCTCGCCCTGCGTGGTGCTTGCACTCGCCTATCAGGCGGGGGCCGCAGGGCTCCCAGCTAGGTCTGCCTCAGGGTGCCCCTGGTGGGGCTTGTGGGCAGGAACCCAGACACGCAGGACATAGCCCCATACCACCGCCAATGTCTCTTGCTGGGAGGAGAGTGCTGAGCGGACCTAGTCTGTCATAACACTTTCTGCGCACCCCAAGGGATATCAGCCATCCGTGTGTGCGGGCTGAAAAACCCCAGCCGGCGGCCCTGGGGAAAAAAATGTTTTGGAGCCTAGGTGCTCTCGCGTGCGCCGCTCGCATTTCTAGGCGGTCCAATACCGCGTTCCTGCCAGTTGCCCTTCCCTTCCCTCTGACAGACCCCAGCTTGAAGCCCTTGCAGTGTGCAACCACCAACCCCCTAAGCCCTCCCCAACCACGCCTGGGCACCTTATGCTGCAAAGGCAAGGCAGGATTGGAGCTGAGGCAAGAAAGGCGCCAGTGGCGACTCCCAGGCTCGCTCAGACAGCCTGTCCTTCCTGGAGAGGCAGCCTAAAAGCAAGGCAAGTCTGGGCAAGGCTAGCCCCGGCAGAGCAGCCTCGCCGCCAGGAACTCTGCCAGATCGGGGCTCTGAGCAGAGCTAGAGCTCTGCCGTACTGGAGGCCGCACTTAGCTCCGTGCAAGCAGGGCTTTCCTCTTGACTGGGCTCGGCTGCCTCCTCTTCCCCCGAGGAGGCTCGCTTCCACTGCTGGCTGTGCTACTCGCCTATCAGGCGGGCGCGCAGGGCTCCTCCAGCAGGTCTTGCCTCAGGGGCTGCTTCCCCTGAGTTGGGGCTGTGGGCGGGAACCCAGACACGCAGGATAAGGCCCCAACCACCTGCACATGTCTCTGCTGGGGAGGAGAGTGCTAGGGAACCTACGTCTCTCACACACTTTCTAGGGCACCCACGGAGTCAGCCTCTGGGAGTGTGGGGATGCAAAACCCAGCCAGGGGCCCTTGGAACCTGGTGCTCTCCGTGCGGCAGCTTGTCTGGGCGGCCAAGCAACCGCTGGAAGGAGCCCTGCTGTTGCCCTTCGCTTCCCTCTGACAGAGCTTCTCACTGCTGGAGCCCTTGGCAGTGTGCAACCCACCAGCCCCTAAGCCCTCCCTCAAGACGCTTGGCGACCTAAGTGCAAAGGCAAGGCAGGGATTAGAGCTGAAGCCAAGGAAGGCGCCAGTGGCGTTTCCGAGGCCTCACACAGCCTGCTCCTTCCTGGGGAGGGAGCCTTAAAGCAAGGCAAGTCTGCGCAAGGCTCGCCTATGGCAGCAGCATCTTGCGTGCCAGGAACTCTGCCAGATCGGGCCTCTGAACAGAGCTAGAGATCTGCCGTACTGGAGTCGCCACTTAGCTTCGTGTAAGCAGGGATTTCAGCTTGACGGGGACTTGCTGCCTCCTCTTCCCCCGAGGAGGCTCGCTTCCCTGCTGGCTGTGCACTCGCCTATCAGGCGGGGGCGCAGGGCTCCTCCAGCAGGTCTTGCCTCAGGGGCTGCTTCCCCTGAGTTGGGGCTGTGGGCAGGAACCCAGACACGCAGGATCAGGCCCCCAAACACCTGCACATGTCTCTGCTGGGGAGGAGAGTGCTAGGGAACCTACGTCTGTCATACACTTTCTGGGCACCCAAGGAATCAGCCTCCGTGTGTGCGGGGCTGAAAACCCCAGCCAGGGGCCCTGGGAGCCTGGTGCTCTCCGTGTGGCGCTGAATCTGGGCGGCCAAGCAACCGCTGGAGGAGCCCTGCAGTTGCCCTTCCCTTCCCTCTGACAGAATTCTCACTGCTGGAGCCCTTGGCAGTGTGCAACCCACCAGCCCCTAAGCTCTCCTTAAGGAGGACTGGGACCTAAGTGCAAAGGCAAGGCAGGGATTGGAGCTGAGGCAAGAAAGGCGCCAGTGGCGACTCCCAGGCTCCTGCTGCCTGCTCCTTCCTGGAGAGGCAGCCTAAAAGCAAGGCAAGTCTGGGCAAGGCTAGCCCCCGGCAGAGCAGCCTCGCGCCAGGAACTCTGCCAGATCGGGGCTCTGAGCAGAGCTAGAGCTCTGCCGTACTGGAGGCGCACTTAGCTCCGTGC
This sequence comes from Capra hircus, assembly GCF_001704415.2. Taxonomy (NCBI): domain Eukaryota; kingdom Metazoa; phylum Chordata; class Mammalia; order Artiodactyla; family Bovidae; genus Capra; species Capra hircus. The sequence goes on from NW_017194480.1 coordinate 3,436, forward strand.
AAGCAGGGCTTTCAACTTGACGGGGCTGGGCTGCCTCCTCTTCCCCCGAGGAGGCTCGCTTCCCTGCTGGCTGTGCACTCGCCTATCAGGCGGGGGCGCAGGGCTCCTCCAGCAGGTCTTGCCTCAGGGGCTGCTTCCCCTGAGTTGGGGCTGTGGGCAGGAACCCAGACACGCAGGATCAGGCCCCAAACCACCTGCACATGTCTCTGCTGGGGAGGAGAGTGCTAGGGAACCTACGTCTGTCATACACTTTCTGGGCACCCAAGGAATCAGCCTCCGTGTGTGCGGGGCTGAAAACCCCAGCCAGGGGCCCTGGGAGCCTGGTGCTCTCGGTGCGGCGCTGATTCTAGGCGGCCTAGAAACCGCTGGAGGAGCCCTGCAGTTGCCCTTCCCTTCCCTCTGACAGAGCTCTCACTGCTGAAGCCCTTGGCAGTGTGCAACCCACCACCCCCTAAGCCCTCCCCAACGACGCCTGGCACCTATGTGCAAAGGCAAGGCAGGATTGGAGCTGAGGCAAGGAAGGCACCAGTGGCGTCTCCCAGGCTCGCTCAGACAGCTCCTTCCTGGGGAGGGAGCCTAAAAGCAAGGCAAGTCTGGGCAAGGCGAGCCCCCGGCCGAGCAGCCTCGCGCCAGAAACTCTGCCAGATCGGGGCTCTGAGCAGAGCTAGAGCTCTGCCGTACTGGAGGCCCACTTAGCTCCGTGCAAGCAGGGCTTTCCTCTTGACTGGGCTCGGCTGCCTCCTCTTCTCCCGAGGAGGCTCGCTACACTGCTGGCTGTGCTCTCGCCTATCAGGCGGGCGCGCAGGGCTCCTCCAGCAGGTCTTGCCTCAGGGGCTGCTTCCCCTGAGTTGAGGCTGTGGGCGGGAACCCAGACACGCAGGATAAGGCCCCAACCACCTGCACATGTCTCTGCTGGGGAGGAGAGTGCTAGGGAACCTACGTCTCTCACACACTTTCTAGGCACCCACGGAGTCAGCCTCTGGGAGTGTGGGGATGCAAAACCCAGCCAGGGGCCCTTGGAACCTGGTGCTCTCCGTGCGGAGCTTTGTCTGGGCGGCCAAGGAACCGCTGAAGGAGCCCTGCTGTTGCCCTTCGCTTCCCTCTGACAGAGCTTTCACTGCTGGAGCCCTTGGCAGTGTGCAACCCACCAGCCCCTAAGCCCTCCTCAAGGACGCTTGGGACCTAAGTGCAAAGGCAAGGCAGGGGTAGAGCTGAAGCCAGGAAGGCGCCAGTGGCGTTTCCGAGCCTCACACAGCCTGCTCCTTCCTGGGGAGGGAGCCTTAAAGCAAGGCAAGTCTGCGCAAGGCTCGCCTATGGCAGAGCATCTTGGTGCCAGGAACTCTGCCAGATCGGGCCTCTGAACAGAGCTAGAGATCTGCCGTACTGGAGTCGCACTTAGCTTCGTGTAAGCAGGGATTTCAGCTTGACGGGGACTTGCTGCCTCCTCTTCCCCCGAGGAGGCTCGCTTCCCTGCTGGCTGTGCACTCGCCTATCAGGCGGGGGCGCAGGGCTCCTCCAGCAGGTCTTGCCTCAGGGGCTGCTTCCCCTGAGTTGGGGCTGTGGGCAGGAACCCAGACACGCAGGATCAGGCCCCAAACACCTGCACATGTCTCTGCTGGGGAGGAGAGTGCTAGGGAACCTACGTCTGTCATACACTTTCTGGGCACCCAAGGAATCAGCCTCCGTGTGTGCGGGGCTGAAAACCCCAGCCAGGGGCCCTGGGAGCCTGGTGCTCTCCGTGTGGCGCTGAATCTGGGCGGCCAAGCAACCGCTGGAGGAGCCCTGCAGTTGCCCTTCCCTTCCCTCTGACAGAATTCTCACTGCTGGAGCCCTTGGCAGTGTGCAACCCACCAGCCCCTAAGCTCTCCTTAAGGAGGACTGGGACCTAAGTGCAAAGGCAAGGCAGGATTGGAGCTGAGGCAAGAAAGGCGCCAGTGGCGACTCCCAGGCTCCTGCTGCCTGCTCCTTCCTGGAGAGGCAGCCTAAAAGCAAGGCAAGTCTGGGCAAGGCTAGCCCCCGGCAGAGCAGCCTCGCGCCAGGAACTCTGCCAGATCGGGGCTCTGAGCAGAGCTAGAGCTCTGCCGTACTGGAGGCGCACTTAGCTCCGTGCAAGCAGGGCTTTCAACTTGACGGGGCTGGGCTGCCTCCTCTTCCCCCGAGGAGGCTCGCTTCCCTGCTGGCTGTGCACTCGCCTATCAGGCGGGGGCGCAGGGCTCCTCCAGCAGGTCTTGCCTCAGGGGCTGCTTCCCCTGAGTTGGGGCTGTGGGCAGGAACCCAGACACGCAGGATCAGGCCCCAACCACCTGCACATGTCTCTGCTGGGGAGGAGAGTGCTAGGGAACCTACGTCTGTCATACACTTTCTGGGCACCCAAGGAATCAGCCTCCGTGTGTGCGGGGCTGAAAACCCCAGCCAGGGGCCCTGGGAGCCTGGTGCTCTCGGTGCGGCGCTGATTCTAGGCGGCCTAGAAACCGCTGGAGGAGCCCTGCAGTTGCCCTTCCCTTCCCTCTGACAGAGCTCTCACTGCTGAAGCCCTTGGCAGTGTGCAACCCACCACCCCCTAAGCCCTCCCCAACGACGCCTGGCACCTATGTGCAAAGGCAAGGCAGGATTGGAGCTGAGGCAAGGAAGGCACCAGTGGCGTCTCCCAGGCTCGCTCAGACAGCTCCTTCCTGGGGAGGGAGCCTAAAAGCAAGGCAAGTCTGGGCAAGGCGAGCCCCCGGCCGAGCAGCCTCGCGCCAGAAACTCTGCCAGATCGGGGCTCTGAGCAGAGCTAGAGCTCTGCCGTACTGGAGGCCCACTTAGCTCCGTGCAAGCAGGGCTTTCCTCTTGACTGGGCTCGGCTGCCTCCTCTTCTCCCGAGGAGGCTCGCTACACTGCTGGCTGTGCTCTCGCCTATCAGGCGGGCGCGCAGGGCTCCTCCAGCAGGTCTTGCCTCAGGGGCTGCTTCCCCTGAGTTGAGGCTGTGGGCGGGAACCCAGACACGCAGGATAAGGCCCCAACCACCTGCACATGTCTCTGCTGGGGAGGAGAGTGCTAGGGAACCTACGTCTCTCACACACTTTCTAGGCACCCACGGAGTCAGCCTCTGGGAGTGTGGGGATGCAAAACCCAGCCAGGGGCCCTTGGAACCTGGTGCTCTCCGTGCGGAGCTTTGTCTGGGCGGCCAAGGAACCGCTGAAGGAGCCCTGCTGTTGCCCTTCGCTTCCCTCTGACAGAGCTTTCACTGCTGGAGCCCTTGGCAGTGTGCAACCCACCAGCCCCTAAGCCCTCCTCAAGGACGCTTGGGACCTAAGTGCAAAGGCAAGGCAGGGGTAGAGCTGAAGCCAGGAAGGCGCCAGTGGCGTTTCCGAGCCTCACACAGCCTGCTCCTTCCTGGGGAGGGAGCCTTAAAGCAAGGCAAGTCTGCGCAAGGCTCGCCTATGGCAGAGCATCTTGGTGCCAGGAACTCTGCCAGATCGGGCCTCTGAACAGAGCTAGAGATCTGCCGTACTGGAGTCGCACTTAGCTTCGTGTAAGCAGGGATTTCAGCTTGACGGGGACTTGCTGCCTCCTCTTCCCCCGAGGAGGCTCGCTTCCCTGCTGGCTGTGCACTCGCCTATCAGGCGGGGGCGCAGGGCTCCTCCAGCAGGTCTTGCCTCAGGGGCTGCTTCCCCTGAGTTGGGGCTGTGGGCAGGAACCCAGACACGCAGGATCAGGCCCCAAACACCTGCACATGTCTCTGCTGGGGAGGAGAGTGCTAGGGAACCTACGTCTGTCATACACTTTCTGGGCACCCAAGGAATCAGCCTCCGTGTGTGCGGGGCTGAAAACCCCAGCCAGGGGCCCTGGGAGCCTGGTGCTCTCCGTGTGGCGCTGAATCTGGGCGGCCAAGCAACCGCTGGAGGAGCCCTGCAGTTGCCCTTCCCTTCCCTCTGACAGAATTCTCACTGCTGGAGCCCTTGGCAGTGTGCAACCCACCAGCCCCTAAGCTCTCCTTAAGGAGGACTGGGACCTAAGTGCAAAGGCAAGGCAGGATTGGAGCTGAGGCAAGAAAGGCGCCAGTGGCGACTCCCAGGCTCCTGCTGCCTGCTCCTTCCTGGAGAGGCAGCCTAAAAGCAAGGCAAGTCTGGGCAAGGCTAGCCCCCGGCAGAGCAGCCTCGCGCCAGGAACTCTGCCAGATCGGGGCTCTGAGCAGAGCTAGAGCTCTGCCGTACTGGAGGCGCACTTAGCTCCGTGCAAGCAGGGCTTTCAACTTGACGGGGCTGGGCTGCCTCCTCTTCCCCCGAGGAGGCTCGCTTCCCTGCTGGCTGTGCACTCGCCTATCAGGCGGGGGCGCAGGGCTCCTCCAGCAGGTCTTGCCTCAGGGGCTGCTTCCCCTGAGTTGGGGCTGTGGGCAGGAACCCAGACACGCAGGATCAGGCCCCAAACACCTGCACATGTCTCTGCTGGGGAGGAGAGTGCTAGGGAACCTACGTCTGTCATACACTTTCTGGGCACCCAAGGAATCAGCCTCCGTGTGTGCGGGGCTGAAAACCCCAGCCAGGGGCCCTGGGAGCCTGGTGCTCTCGGTGCGGCGCTGATTCTAGGCGGCCTAGAAACCGCTGGAGGAGCCCTGCAGTTGCCCTTCCCTTCCCTCTGACAGAGCTCTCACTGCTGAAGCCCTTGGCAGTGTGCAACCCACCACCCCCTAAGCCCTCCCCAACGACGCCTGGCACCTATGTGCAAAGGCAAGGCAGGATTGGAGCTGAGGCAAGGAAGGCACCAGTGGCGTCTCCCAGGCTCGCTCAGACAGCTCCTTCCTGGGGAGGGAGCCTAAAAGCAAGGCAAGTCTGGGCAAGGCGAGCCCCCGGCCGAGCAGCCTCGCGCCAGAAACTCTGCCAGATCGGGGCTCTGAGCAGAGCTAGAGCTCTGCCGTACTGGAGGCGCCACTTAGCTCCGTGCAAGCAGGGCTTTCCTCTTGACTGGGCTCGGCTGCCTCCTCTTCTCCCGAGGAGGCTCGCTACACTGCTGGCTGTGCTCTCGCCTATCAGGCGGGCGCGCAGGGCTCCTCCAGCAGGTCTTGCCTCAGGGGCTGCTTCCCCTGAGTTGAGGCTGTGGGCGGGAACCCAGACACGCAGGATAAGGCCCCAACCACCTGCACATGTCTCTGCTGGGGAGGAGAGTGCTAGGGAACCTACGTCTCTCACACACTTTCTAGGCACCCACGGAGTCAGCCTCTGGGAGTGTGGGGATGCAAAACCCAGCCAGGGGCCCTTGGAACCTGGTGCTCTCCGTGCGGAGCTTTGTCTGGGCGGCCAAGGAACCGCTGAAGGAGCCCTGCTGTTGCCCTTCGCTTCCCTCTGACAGAGCTTTCACTGCTGGAGCCCTTGGCAGTGTGCAACCCACCAGCCCCTAAGCCCTCCTCAAGGACGCTTGGGACCTAAGTGCAAAGGCAAGGCAGGGGTAGAGCTGAAGCCAGGAAGGCGCCAGTGGCGTTTCCGAGCCTCACACAGCCTGCTCCTTCCTGGGGAGGGAGCCTTAAAGCAAGGCAAGTCTGCGCAAGGCTCGCCTATGGCAGAGCATCTTGGTGCCAGGAACTCTGCCAGATCGGGCCTCTGAACAGAGCTAGAGATCTGCCGTACTGGAGTCGCACTTAGCTTCGTGTAAGCAGGGATTTCAGCTTGACGGGGACTTGCTGCCTCCTCTTCCCCCGAGGAGGCTCGCTTCCCTGCTGGCTGTGCACTCGCCTATCAGGCGGGGGCGCAGGGCTCCTCCAGCAGGTCTTGCCTCAGGGGCTGCTTCCCCTGAGTTGGGGCTGTGGGCAGGAACCCAGACACGCAGGATCAGGCCCCAAACACCTGCACATGTCTCTGCTGGGGAGGAGAGTGCTAGGGAACCTACGTCTGTCATACACTTTCTGGGCACCCAAGGAATCAGCCTCCGTGTGTGCGGGGCTGAAAACCCCAGCCAGGGGCCCTGGGAGCCTGGTGCTCTCCGTGTGGCGCTGAATCTGGGCGGCCAAGCAACCGCTGGAGGAGCCCTGCAGTTGCCCTTCCCTTCCCTCTGACAGAATTCTCACTGCTGGAGCCCTTGGCAGTGTGCAACCCACCAGCCCCTAAGCTCTCCTTAAGGAGGACTGGGACCTAAGTGCAAAGGCAAGGCAGGATTGGAGCTGAGGCAAGAAAGGCGCCAGTGGCGACTCCCAGGCTCCTGCTGCCTGCTCCTTCCTGGAGAGGCAGCCTAAAAGCAAGGCAAGTCTGGGCAAGGCTAGCCCCCGGCAGAGCAGCCTCGCGCCAGGAACTCTGCCAGATCGGGGCTCTGAGCAGAGCTAGAGCTCTGCCGTACTGGAGGCGCACTTAGCTCCGTGCAAGCAGGGCTTTCAACTTGACGGGGCTGGGCTGCCTCCTCTTCCCCCGAGGAGGCTCGCTTCCCTGCTGGCTGTGCACTCGCCTATCAGGCGGGGGCGCAGGGCTCCTCCAGCAGGTCTTGCCTCAGGGGCTGCTTCCCCTGAGTTGGGGCTGTGGGCAGGAACCCAGACACGCAGGATCAGGCCCCAAACCACCTGCACATGTCTCTGCTGGGGAGGAGAGTGCTAGGGAACCTACGTCTGTCATACACTTTCTGGGCACCCAAGGAATCAGCCTCCGTGTGTGCGGGGCTGAAAACCCCAGCCAGGGGCCCTGGGAGCCTGGTGCTCTCGGTGCGGCGCTGATTCTAGGCGGCCTAGAAACCGCTGGAGGAGCCCTGCAGTTGCCCTTCCCTTCCCTCTGACAGAGCTCTCACTGCTGAAGCCCTTGGCAGTGTGCAACCCACCACCCCCTAAGCCCTCCCCAACGACGCCTGGCACCTATGTGCAAAGGCAAGGCAGGATTGGAGCTGAGGCAAGGAAGGCACCAGTGGCGTCTCCCAGGCTCGCTCAGACAGCTCCTTCCTGGGGAGGGAGCCTAAAAGCAAGGCAAGTCTGGGCAAGGCGAGCCCCCGGCCGAGCAGCCTCGCGCCAGAAACTCTGCCAGATCGGGGCTCTGAGCAGAGCTAGAGCTCTGCCGTACTGGAGGCGCACTTAGCTCCGTGCAAGCAGGGCTTTCCTCTTGACTGGGCTCGGCTGCCTCCTCTTCTCCCGAGGAGGCTCGCTACACTGCTGGCTGTGCTCTCGCCTATCAGGCGGGCGCGCAGGGCTCCTCCAGCAGGTCTTGCCTCAGGGGCTGCTTCCCCTGAGTTGAGGCTGTGGGCGGGAACCCAGACACGCAGGATAAGGCCCCAACCACCTGCACATGTCTCTGCTGGGGAGGAGAGTGCTAGGGAACCTACGTCTCTCACACACTTTCTAGGCACCCACGGAGTCAGCCTCTGGGAGTGTGGGGATGCAAAACCCAGCCAGGGGCCCTTGGAACCTGGTGCTCTCCGTGCGGAGCTTTGTCTGGGCGGCCAAGGAACCGCTGAAGGAGCCCTGCTGTTGCCCTTCGCTTCCCTCTGACAGAGCTTTCACTGCTGGAGCCCTTGGCAGTGTGCAACCCACCAGCCCCTAAGCCCTCCTCAAGGACGCTTGGGACCTAAGTGCAAAGGCAAGGCAGGGGTAGAGCTGAAGCCAGGAAGGCGCCAGTGGCGTTTCCGAGCCTCACACAGCCTGCTCCTTCCTGGGGAGGGAGCCTTAAAGCAAGGCAAGTCTGCGCAAGGCTCGCCTATGGCAGAGCATCTTGGTGCCAGGAACTCTGCCAGATCGGGCCTCTGAACAGAGCTAGAGATCTGCCGTACTGGAGTCGCACTTAGCTTCGTGTAAGCAGGGATTTCAGCTTGACGGGGACTTGCTGCCTCCTCTTCCCCCGAGGAGGCTCGCTTCCCTGCTGGCTGTGCACTCGCCTATCAGGCGGGGGCGCAGGGCTCCTCCAGCAGGTCTTGCCTCAGGGGCTGCTTCCCCTGAGTTGGGGCTGTGGGCAGGAACCCAGACACGCAGGATCAGGCCCCAAACACCTGCACATGTCTCTGCTGGGGAGGAGAGTGCTAGGGAACCTACGTCTGTCATACACTTTCTGGGCACCCAAGGAATCAGCCTCCGTGTGTGCGGGGCTGAAAACCCCAGCCAGGGGACCTGGGAGCCTGGTGCTCTCCGTGTGGCGCTGAATCTGGGCGGCCAAGCAACCGCTGGAGGAGCCCTGCAGTTGCCCTTCCCTTCCCTCTGACAGAATTCTCACTGCTGGAGCCCTTGGCAGTGTGCAACCCACCAGCCCCTAAGCTCTCCTTAAGGAGGACTGGGACCTAAGTGCAAAGGCAAGGCAGGATTGGAGCTGAGGCAAGAAAGGCGCCAGTGGCGACTCCCAGGCTCCTGCTGCCTGCTCCTTCCTGGAGAGGCAGCCTAAAAGCAAGGCAAGTCTGGGCAAGGCTAGCCCCCGGCAGAGCAGCCTCGCGCCAGGAACTCTGCCAGATCGGGGCTCTGAGCAGAGCTAGAGCTCTGCCGTACTGGAGGCGCACTTAGCTCCGTGCAAGCAGGGCTTTCAACTTGACGGGGCTGGGCTGCCTCCTCTTCCCCCGAGGAGGCTCGCTTCCCTGCTGGCTGTGCACTCGCCTATCAGGCGGGGGCGCAGGGCTCCTCCAGCAGGTCTTGCCTCAGGGGCTGCTTCCCCTGAGTTGGGGCTGTGGGCAGGAACCCAGACACGCAGGATCAGGCCCCAAACCACCTGCACATGTCTCTGCTGGGGAGGAGAGTGCTAGGGAACCTACGTCTGTCATACACTTTCTGGGCACCCAAGGAATCAGCCTCCGTGTGTGCGGGGCTGAAAACCCCAGCCAGGGGCCCTGGGAGCCTGGTGCTCTCGGTGCGGCGCTGATTCTAGGCGGCCTAGAAACCGCTGGAGGAGCCCTGCAGTTGCCCTTCCCTTCCCTCTGACAGAGCTCTCACTGCTGAAGCCCTTGGCAGTGTGCAACCCACCACCCCCTAAGCCCTCCCCAACGACGCCTGGCACCTATGTGCAAAGGCAAGGCAGGATTGGAGCTGAGGCAAGGAAGGCACCAGTGGCGTCTCCCAGGCTCGCTCAGACAGCTCCTTCCTGGGGAGGGAGCCTAAAAGCAAGGCAAGTCTGGGCAAGGCGAGCCCCCGGCCGAGCAGCCTCGCGCCAGAAACTCTGCCAGATCGGGGCTCTGAGCAGAGCTAGAGCTCTGCCGTACTGGAGGCCCACTTAGCTCCGTGCAAGCAGGGCTTTCCTCTTGACTGGGCTCGGCTGCCTCCTCTTCTCCCGAGGAGGCTCGCTACACTGCTGGCTGTGCTCTCGCCTATCAGGCGGGCGCGCAGGGCTCCTCCAGCAGGTCTTGCCTCAGGGGCTGCTTCCCCTGAGTTGAGGCTGTGGGCGGGAACCCAGACACGCAGGATAAGGCCCCAACCACCTGCACATGTCTCTGCTGGGGAGGAGAGTGCTAGGGAACCTACGTCTCTCACACACTTTCTAGGCACCCACGGAGTCAGCCTCTGGGAGTGTGGGGATGCAAAACCCAGCCAGGGGCCCTTGGAACCTGGTGCTCTCCGTGCGGAGCTTTGTCTGGGCGGCCAAGGAACCGCTGAAGGAGCCCTGCTGTTGCCCTTCGCTTCCCTCTGACAGAGCTTTCACTGCTGGAGCCCTTGGCAGTGTGCAACCCACCAGCCCCTAAGCCCTCCTCAAGGACGCTTGGGACCTAAGTGCAAAGGCAAGGCAGGGGTAGAGCTGAAGCCAGGAAGGCGCCAGTGGCGTTTCCGAGCCTCACACAGCCTGCTCCTTCCTGGGGAGGGAGCCTTAAAGCAAGGCAAGTCTGCGCAAGGCTCGCCTATGGCAGAGCATCTTGGTGCCAGGAACTCTGCCAGATCGGGCCTCTGAACAGAGCTAGAGATCTGCCGTACTGGAGTCGCACTTAGCTTCGTGTAAGCAGGGATTTCAGCTTGACGGGGACTTGCTGCCTCCTCTTCCCCCGAGGAGGCTCGCTTCCCTGCTGGCTGTGCACTCGCCTATCAGGCGGGGGCGCAGGGCTCCTCCAGCAGGTCTTGCCTCAGGGGCTGCTTCCCCTGAGTTGGGGCTGTGGGCAGGAACCCAGACACGCAGGATCAGGCCCCAAACACCTGCACATGTCTCTGCTGGGGAGGAGAGTGCTAGGGAACCTACGTCTGTCATACACTTTCTGGGCACCCAAGGAATCAGCCTCCGTGTGTGCGGGGCTGAAAACCCCAGCCAGGGGACCTGGGAGCCTGGTGCTCTCCGTGTGGCGCTGAATCTGGGCGGCCAAGCAACCGCTGGAGGAGCCCTGCAGTTGCCCTTCCCTTCCCTCTGACAGAATTCTCACTGCTGGAGCCCTTGGCAGTGTGCAACCCACCAGCCCCTAAGCTCTCCTTAAGGAGGACTGGGACCTAAGTGCAAAGGCAAGGCAGGATTGGAGCTGAGGCAAGAAAGGCGCCAGTGGCGACTCCCAGGCTCCTGCTGCCTGCTCCTTCCTGGAGAGGCAGCCTAAAAGCAAGGCAAGTCTGGGCAAGGCTAGCCCCCGGCAGAGCAGCCTCGCGCCAGGAACTCTGCCAGATCGGGGCTCTGAGCAGAGCTAGAGCTCTGCCGTACTGGAGGCGCACTTAGCTCCGTGCAAGCAGGGCTTTCAACTTGACGGGGCTGGGCTGCCTCCTCTTCCCCCGAGGAGGCTCGCTTCCCTGCTGGCTGTGCACTCGCCTATCAGGCGGGGGCGCAGGGCTCCTCCAGCAGGTCTTGCCTCAGGGGCTGCTTCCCCTGAGTTGGGGCTGTGGGCAGGAACCCAGACACGCAGGATCAGGCCCCAAACCACCTGCACATGTCTCTGCTGGGGAGGAGAGTGCTAGGGAACCTACGTCTGTCATACACTTTCTGGGCACCCAAGGAATCAGCCTCCGTGTGTGCGGGGCTGAAAACCCCAGCCAGGGGCCCTGGGAGCCTGGTGCTCTCGGTGCGGCGCTGATTCTAGGCGGCCTAGAAACCGCTGGAGGAGCCCTGCAGTTGCCCTTCCCTTCCCTCTGACAGAGCTCTCACTGCTGAAGCCCTTGGCAGTGTGCAACCCACCACCCCCTAAGCCCTCCCCAACGACGCCTGGCACCTATGTGCAAAGGCAAGGCAGGATTGGAGCTGAGGCAAGGAAGGCACCAGTGGCGTCTCCCAGGCTCGCTCAGACAGCTCCTTCCTGGGGAGGGAGCCTAAAAGCAAGGCAAGTCTGGGCAAGGCGAGCCCCCGGCCGAGCAGCCTCGCGCCAGAAACTCTGCCAGATCGGGGCTCTGAGCAGAGCTAGAGCTCTGCCGTACTGGAGGCCCACTTAGCTCCGTGCAAGCAGGGCTTTCCTCTTGACTGGGCTCGGCTGCCTCCTCTTCTCCCGAGGAGGCTCGCTACACTGCTGGCTGTGCTCTCGCCTATCAGGCGGGCGCGCAGGGCTCCTCCAGCAGGTCTTGCCTCAGGGGCTGCTTCCCCTGAGTTGAGGCTGTGGGCGGGAACCCAGACACGCAGGATAAGGCCCCAACCACCTGCACATGTCTCTGCTGGGGAGGAGAGTGCTAGGGAACCTACGTCTCTCACACACTTTCTAGGCACCCACGGAGTCAGCCTCTGGGAGTGTGGGGATGCAAAACCCAGCCAGGGGCCCTTGGAACCTGGTGCTCTCCGTGCGGAGCTTTGTCTGGGCGGCCAAGGAACCGCTGAAGGAGCCCTGCTGTTGCCCTTCGCTTCCCTCTGACAGAGCTTTCACTGCTGGAGCCCTTGGCAGTGTGCAACCCACCAGCCCCTAAGCCCTCCTCAAGGACGCTTGGGACCTAAGTGCAAAGGCAAGGCAGGGGTAGAGCTGAAGCCAGGAAGGCGCCAGTGGCGTTTCCGAGCCTCACACAGCCTGCTCCTTCCTGGGGAGGGAGCCTTAAAGCAAGGCAAGTCTGCGCAAGGCTCGCCTATGGCAGAGCATCTTGGTGCCAGGAACTCTGCCAGATCGGGCCTCTGAACAGAGCTAGAGATCTGCCGTACTGGAGTCGCACTTAGCTTCGTGGAAGCAGGGATTTCAGCTTGACGGGGACTTGCTGCCTCCTCTTCCCCCGAGGAGGCTCGCTTCCCTGCTGGCTGTGCACTCGCCTATCAGGCGGGGGCGCAGGGCTCCTCCAGCAGGTCTTGCCTCAGGGGCTGCTTCCCCTGAGTTGGGGCTGTGGGCAGGAACCCAGACACGCAGGATCAGGCCCCAAACACCTGCACATGTCTCTGCTGGGGAGGAGAGTGCTAGGGAACCTACGTCTGTCATACACTTTCTGGGCACCCAAGGAATCAGCCTCCGTGTGTGCGGGGCTGAAAACCCCAGCCAGGGGACCTGGGAGCCTGGTGCTCTCCGTGTGGCGCTGAATCTGGGCGGCCAAGCAACCGCTGGAGGAGCCCTGCAGTTGCCCTTCCCTTCCCTCTGACAGAATTCTCACTGCTGGAGCCCTTGGCAGTGTGCAACCCACCAGCCCCTAAGCTCTCCTTAAGGAGGACTGGGACCTAAGTGCAAAGGCAAGGCAGGATTGGAGCTGAGGCAAGAAAGGCGCCAGTGGCGACTCCCAGGCTCCTGCTGCCTGCTCCTTCCTGGAGAGGCAGCCTAAAAGCAAGGCAAGTCTGGGCAAGGCTAGCCCCCGGCAGAGCAGCCTCGCGCCAGGAACTCTGCCAGATCGGGGCTCTGAGCAGAGCTAGAGCTCTGCCGTACTGGAGGCGCACTTAGCTCCGTGCAAGCAGGGCTTTCAACTTGACGGGGCTGGGCTGCCTCCTCTTCCCCCGAGGAGGCTCGCTTCCTGCTGGCTGTGCACTCGCCTATCAGGCGGGGCGCAGGGCTCCTCCAGCAGGTCTTGCCTCAGGGGCTGCTTCCCCTGAGTTGGGGCTGTGGGCAGGAACCCAGACACGCAGGATCAGGCCCCAACCACCTGCACATGTCTCTGCTGGGGAGGAGAGTGCTAGGGAACCTACGTCTGTCATACACTTTCTGGGCACCCAAGGAATCAGCCTCCGTGTGTGCGGGGCTGAAAACCCCAGCCAGGGGCCCTGGGAGCCTGGTGCTCTCGGTGCGGCGCTGATTCTAGGCGGCCTAGAAACCGCTGGAGGAGCCCTGCAGTTGCCCTTCCCTTCCCTCTGACAGAGCTCTCACTGCTGAAGCCCTTGGCAGTGTGCAACCCACCACCCCCTAAGCCCTCCCCAACCGACGCCTGGCACCTATGTGCAAAGGCAAGGCAGGATTGGAGCTGAGGCAAGGAAGGCACCAGTGGCGTCTCCCAGGCTCGCTCAGACAGCTCCTTCCTGGGGAGGGAGCCTAAAAGCAAGGCAAGTCTGGGCAAGGCGAGCCCCCGGCCGAGCAGCCTCGCGCCAGAAACTCTGCCAGATCGGGGCTCTGAGCAGAGCTAGAGCTCTGCCGTACTGGAGGCCCACTTAGCTCCGTGCAAGCAGGGCTTTCCTCTTGACTGGGCTCGGCTGCCTCCTCTTCTCCCGAGGAGGCTCGCTACACTGCTGGCTGTGCTCTCGCCTATCAGGCGGGCGCGCAGGGCTCCTCCAGCAGGTCTTGCCTCAGGGGCTGCTTCCCCTGAGTTGAGGCTGTGGGCGGGAACCCAGACACGCAGGATAAGGCCCCAACCACCTGCACATGTCTCTGCTGGGGAGGAGAGTGCTAGGGAACCTACGTCTCTCACACACTTTCTAGGCACCCACGGAGTCAGCCTCTGGGAGTGTGGGGGATGCAAAACCCAGCCAGGGGCCCTTGGAACCTGGTGCTCTCCGTGCGGAGCTTTGTCTGGGCGGCCAAGGAACCGCTGAAGGAGCCCTGCTGTTGCCCTTCGCTTCCCTCTGACAGAGCTTTCACTGCTGGAGCCCTTGGCAGTGTGCAACCCACCAGCCCCTAAGCCCTCCTCAAGGACGCTTGGGACCTAAGTGCAAAGGCAAGGCAGGGGTAGAGCTGAAGCCAGGAAGGCGCCAGTGGCGTTTCCGAGCCTCACACAGCCTGCTCCTTCCTGGGGAGGGAGCCTTAAAGCAAGGCAAGTCTGCGCAAGGCTCGCCTATGGCAGAGCATCTTGGTGCCAGGAACTCTGCCAGATCGGGCCTCTGAACAGAGCTAGAGATCTGCCGTACTGGAGTCGCACTTAGCTTCGTGCAAGCAGGGATTTCAGCTTGACGGGGACTTGCTGCCTCCTCTTCCCCCGAGGAGGCTCGCTTCCCTGCTGGCTGTGCACTCGCCTATCAGGCGGGGGCGCAGGGCTCCTCCAGCAGGTCTTGCCTCAGGGGCTGCTTCCCCTGAGTTGGGGCTGTGGGCAGGAACCCAGACACGCAGGATCAGGCCCCAAACACCTGCACATGTCTCTGCTGGGGAGGAGAGTGCTAGGGAACCTACGTCTGTCATACACTTTCTGGGCACCCAAGGAATCAGCCTCCGTGTGTGCGGGGCTGAAAACCCCAGCCAGGGGCCCTGGGAGCCTGGTGCTCTCGGTGCGGCGCTGATTCTAGGCGGCCTAGAAACCGCTGGAGGAGCCCTGCAGTTGCCCTTCCCTTCCCTCTGACAGAGCTCTCACTGCTGAAGCCCTTGGCAGTGTGCAACCCACCACCCCCTAAGCCTCTCCCAACGACGCCTGGCACCTATGTGCAAAGGCAAGGCAGGATTGGAGCTGAGGCAAGGAAAGGCACCAGTGGCGTCTCCCAGGCTCGCTCAGACAGCTCCTTCCTGGGAGAGGAGCCTAAAAGCAAGGCAAGTCTGGGCAAGGCGAGCCCCCGGCCGAGCAGCCTCGCGCCCAGAAACTCTGCCAGATCGGGGCTCTGAGCAGAGCTAGAGCTCTGCCGTACTGGAGGCCCACTTAGCTCCGTGCAAGCAGGGCTTTCCTCTTGACTGGGCTCGGCTGCCTCCTCTTCTCCCGAGGAGGCTCGCTACACTGCTGGCTGTGCTCTCGCCTATCAGGCGGGCGCGCAGGGCTCCTCCAGCAGGTCTTGCCTCAGGGGCTGCTTCCCCTGAGTTGAGGCTGTGGGCGGGAACCCAGACACGCAGGATAAGGCCCCAACCACCTGCACATGTCTCTGCTGGGGAGGAGAGTGCTAGGGAACCTACGTCTCTCACACACTTTCTAGGCACCCACGGAGTCAGCCTCTGGGAGTGTGGGGATGCAAAACCCAGCCAGGGGCCCTTGGAACCTGGTGCTCTCCGTGCGGAGCTTTGTCTGGGCGGCCAAGGAACCGCTGAAGGAGCCCTGCTGTTGCCCTTCGCTTCCCTCTGACAGAGCTTTCACTGCTGGAGCCCTTGGCAGTGTGCAACCCACCAGCCCCTAAGCCCTCCTCAAGGACGCTTGGGACCTAAGTGCAAAGGCAAGGCAGGGTAGAGCTGAAGCCAGGAAGGCGCCAGTGGCGTTTCCGAGCCTCACACAGCCTGCTCCTTCCTGGGGAGGGAGCCTTAAAGCAAGGCAAGTCTGCGCAAGGCTCGCCTATGGCAGAGCATCTTGGTGCCAGGAACTCTGCCAGATCGGGCCTCTGAACAGAGCTAGAGATCTGCCGTACTGGAGTCGCACTTAGCTTCGTGGAAGCAGGGATTTCAGCTTGACGGGGACTTGCTGCCTCCTCTTCCCCCGAGGAGGCTCGCTTCCCTGCTGGCTGTGCACTCGCCTATCAGGCGGGGGCGCAGGGCTCCTCCAGCAGGTCTTGCCTCAGGGGCTGCTTCCCCTGAGTTGGGGCTGTGGGCAGGAACCCAGACACGCAGGATCAGGCCCCAACCACCTGCACATGTCTCTGCTGGGGAGGAGAGTGCTAGGGAACCTACGTCTGTCATACACTTTCTGGGCACCCAAGGAATCAGCCTCCGTGTGTGCGGGGCTGAAAACCCCAGCCAGGGGCCCTGGGAGCCTGGTGCTCTCCGTGCGGCGCTGATCTAGGGCGGCCAAGCAACCGCTGGGAGGAGCCCTGCAGTTGCCCTTCCCTTCCCTCTGACAGAATTCTCACTGCTGGAGCCCTTGGCAGTGTGCAACCCACCAGCCCCTAAGCTCTCCTTAAGGAGGACTGGGACCTAAGTGCAAAGGCAAGGCAGGATTGGAGCTGAGGCAAGAAAGGCGCCAGTGGCGACTCCCAGGCTCCTGCTGCCTGCTCCTTCCTGGAGAGGCAGCCTAAAAGCAAGGCAAGGTCTGGGCAAGGCTAGCCCCCGGCAGAGCAGCCTCGCGCCAGGAACTCTGCCAGATCGGGGCTCTGAGCAGAGCTAGAGCTCTGCCGTACTGGAGGCGCACTTAGCTCCGTGCAAGCAGGGCTTTCAACTTGACGGGGCTGGGCTGCCTCCTCTTCCCCCGAGGAGGCTCGCTTCCCTGCTGGCTGTGCACTCGCCTATCAGGCGGGGGCGCAGGGCTCCTCCAGCAGGTCTTGCCTCAGGGGCTGCTTCCCCTGAGTTGGGGCTGTGGGCAGGAACCCAGACACGCAGGATCAGGCCCCAAACCACCTGCACATGTCTCTGCTGGGGAGGAGAGTGCTAGGGAACCTACGTCTGTCATACACTTTCTGGGCACCCAAGGAATCAGCCTCCGTGTGTGCGGGGCTGAAAACCCCAGCCAGGGGCCCTGGGAGCCTGGTGCTCTCGGTGCGGCGCTGATTCTAGGCGGCCTAGAAACCGCTGGAGGAGCCCTGCAGTTGCCCTTCCCTTCCCTCTGACAGAGCTCTCACTGCTGAAGCCCTTGGCAGTGTGCAACCCACCACCCCCTAAGCCCTCCCCAACCACGCCTGGCACCTATGTGCAAAGGCAAGGCAGGATTGGAGCTGAGGCAAGGAAGGCACCAGTGGCGTCTCCCAGGCTCGCTCAGACAGCTCCTTCCTGGGGAGGGAGCCTAAAAGCAAGGCAAGTCTGGGCAAGGCGAGCCCCCGGCCAGCAGCCTCGCGCCAGAAACTCTGCCAGATCGGCGCTCTGAGCAGAGCTAGAGCTCTGCCGTACTGGAGGCCCACTTAGCTCCGTGCAAGCAGGGCTTTCCTCTTGACTGGGCTCGGCTGCCTCCTCTTCTCCCGAGGAGGCTCGCTACACTGCTGGCTGTGCTCTCGCCTATCAGGCGGGCGCGCAGGGCTCCTCCAGCAGGTCTTGCCTCAGGGGCTGCTTCCCCTGAGTTGAGGCTGTGGGCGGGGAACCCAGACACGCAGGATAAGGCCCCCAACCACCTGCACATGTCTCTGCTGGGGAGGAGAGTGCTAGGAACCTACGTCTCTCACACACTTTCTAGGCACCCACGGAGTCAGCCTCTGGAGTGTGGGGATGCAAAACCCAGCCAGGGCCCTTGGAACCTGGTGCTCTCCGTGCGGAGCTTTGTCTGGCGGGGGAAACGCTGAGGAGCCCTGCTGTTGCCCTTCGCTTCCCTCTGACAGAGCTTTCACT
>NW_017194481.1:0-9324 GCF_001704415.2 Capra hircus
CGAGCAACTCGCTGGGGACTGGCCTTTCCTGAGGCCACCAGAGCGAGTCCCTGAGGGTCCCCGTCGTAAGTCGAGAGCACTGCCGCAAACTCGAGAAAATCCAGGAGGTTCTCCCCTCCAGCGAGATGAGGCCCATTTCCGCTGAGGCGTCTCGAGGCTAATCACACCTAACCTCTGGAACTTCCAAAGGGTCCTTCACACCCTTGCTGCAACTCAAGAAGTTCCCCGACATACCCGTCTCCACTCGAGAGGAAGCACGAGAGTCCCTCCCTCATCCAGAGGAGCGCCGTTTCCGCCTCCTAGCTCAGAGAGGAGGGATCTTTCCCTGCGTGGTCGGCAAAGTATTCCCGGCGTTTCCCGTCGCATCTCAAGAGGAGGCGCTCTCCACAGGAAAGGCGAGAGGAACGCCAGGGTCGTGCCACCATTCCCAGAGTCCCCCAGATGTCTCAGTCCATTCCAGGGAAACCTGTTTTCCCTGCACTGCCTCGACTTTCAAGCGAGGATCGACTCACACCACGGTGGCACGTGGGACAACCCTGTGGGGAAGCCTCGTGGGAAAGCCACAGATCACTTTGATCCACACGAAGGGGAGCATGACACTGCTGCTACAGCTCGGGAGGAAAGCGCACGTGCATGCCCCCACTCGCCGACGAAGACTGACTCCCCTGGGGAGACTCTAGAAGTACCCCAAGATCCATGTCAGCACTGGAGAGGAATCCTCAGGTTCCAGCACCGACTCCACACAAGGTCTTATGCCGGTGTCCAGCCCCGGTGGATCCAGGGAATTCGAAGGTGTGGACGGCGTTGGCGTGGAAAGACTTGTTTATTTATTAATGCAAGATTAGATTAGCAAACTATAGTGTAGTAAGAAGATTAAGTGGAGGAAGAGGGCTGAATAGCTTGGTTTACGCGAAGGCAATAAAATTCCAGACAAGGAATTTTGCACCACCTACGTTGGGCCACCGGCGCCCGCTTGAATATCTAAGGGTGCCTCGCCTTAAGCTCCCTTTCGTGCGGGTCTTAACAGCCAGGGCAAGTAAGTAGACCTGGCGAGCCTCCGCCACTCCAGGGTGGAGATTCAGCCTGAAGTTAAAGTAAAGAGCAGAGAGAAGAAAGGTAGAGAAGAAAGAGAGAGAGAAAGACACGGGGGAGCCAGGAGTCCCAAGAAACCAGACTGAGAGACTAAGTTCGAGAGAAGCTGGTCCGAGAAACTGGCCCCCGGCCCCTGGCCTCCTCCTTTTTTGTTCAGAAGGCCTTTTATACTTTTGATAAAACATGGAGATCAATGGATAACACAAAATTATGTAGCGTTCACAACCCAGATTCTTTCTGTATATCATTTTGCATACAAAAGGTCTCAGGTGATTTACATTATCTTCTGGCCAAGGGGCTGTTAAACACTTTTTGGCTCTCTTCCTTAATGAATGTTAATTTTGTTTCCCCTGAAGTGTTTTCTTTAAATCTGCATCTCCTTAAAGCATTAAAGTTACATCTCTATAGAACAAAAGTGCAGTGGGTTGGGTCTACTACTTGTTTTTCTATATACCAACTATATCTAAAAATAAAGGATATGAAAATTTGGCAGCAAGCATTGACCCAAAAAATGAAACTTTTAATCAGTCCTATTCTAAAGATTTTGACTCCTCGAAAGCTCTTGCATTCCTAGGATGTTTCAAGCTTCATGTGCCGCAGGCGGTCAGGAGGCCTCAAACAATCACAAGCGCAACTGTACGAGTCCTACAGGCAGGCTAGAAAGCCATCAGAGGGTTTTTGGATTGAAACACTCTTTCAAATGCAGAGGACTAACGCGCTGAATTGACTTTTTCCAGAAAAGGTCAGAAGAGTGAAAAAGCAGAGCACAAAAAACCGGCCAGATTTTTGTTGGGGTACATGCCTTAAAAATTTCCAGAGGGGTCCCTGAAGTCTGAGCATGGCCTTGCGTATGTCAGCTTCCTTCCTCATAACCTTGTCAAGGGCGGGCTTCCTCACACTGGCTCCCGGCAGTCTTAGGCCCCGGCATCGACGGAGAGGAATCCCGAAGAGGCCCCCGAGCAACTCGCATGCGGACTGGCCTTTCCTGAGGCACCAGAGCGGGTCCCTGAGGTCCCCGTCGTAAGTCGGGAGCACCTGCCCCAAGTCGAGAAAATCCAGGAGGTTCTCCCCTCCAGGCGAGATGAGGCCCATTTCCGCTAAGGGCATCTCGAGGCTAATCACACCTAACCTCTGGAACTTACAAAGGGTCTTTCACACCCTTGCTGCAACTCAAGAAGTTCCCCGACATACCCGTCTCCACTCGAGAGGAATCACGAGAGTCCCGCCCTCATCCAGAGGAGACCCGTTTCCGCCTCCTAGCTAGAGAGGAGGGATCCTTCCCCTCCGTGTTCGGGAAAGAATTCCCGGTGTTTCCCGTCGCATCTCAAGAGGAGGCGCTCTCCACAGGAAAGGCGAGAGGAACTCCAGGGTCGTGCCACCATTCCAGAGTCCCCCAGATATCTCAGTCCATTCCAGGGAAACCTGTTTTCCCAGAACTGCCTCGACTTTCAAGCCGAGGATCGACTCACACCACCGGTGGCACGTGGGACAGCCCTGTGGGAAAGCCTCCTGGGCAAGCCTCGAGGGAAAGCCACAGATCCCTTGATCCACGCGAAGGGAAGCGTGACACTGCTGCTACAGCTCGGGAGGAAAGCTCACGTGCATGCCCCAATTCGAGACGAGGACTGACTCCCCTGGGAGACTCCAGAAGTACCCCAAATCCATGTCAGCATTGGAGAGGAATCCTCAGGTTCTGGCACCGACTCCAAACAAGGTCTTAGGTCTCGGCATCGACGGGAGAGGAATACAGAGAGGCACCCGAACAACTCGCATGGGGACTGGCCTTTCCTGAGGCCACTAGAGCGGGTCCCTGAGGTTCCCGTCGTAAGTCGAGAGCACCTGCAGCAACTCGAGAAAATCCAGGAGGTTCTCCCCTCCAGGCGAGATGAGGCCCATTTCCGCTGAGGCGTATCGAGGCTTATCACATCTAACATCTGGAACTTCCAAGGGTCCTTCACACCCTTGCTGCAACTCAAGAAGTTCCCCGACATACCCGTCTCCACTGGAGAGGAAGCACCAGAGTTCTGCCCACATCCAGAGGAGCCCCGTATCCGCCTCCTAGCTCGGGAGGAGGGATCCTTTCCCTGCGTGGTCGTGAAAGAATTCCCTGCGTTTCTGTCGCATCTCAAGAGGAGGCGCTCTCCAAAGCAAAGGCGAGAGGAACTCCAGGGTCGTTCCACCATTCCCAGAGTCCCCCAGATGTCTCAGTCCACTCCAGGGAAACCTGTTTTCCCTGCACTGCCTCGACTTTCAGGCCAAGGATCGACTCACTCCACTGTGGCACGTGGCGCCGGAACAGCCCTGTGGGAAGCTCAGGAGCTCGTGGGAAAGCCTCGAGGGAAAGCCACAGATCCCTTGATCCAAGCGAAGGGAAAGCGTGACCACTGCTGCTACAGCTCGAGAGGGAAGCGCACGTGCAGGCCCCCAGTCGAGACGAGGACTGACTCCCCTGGGGAGACTCAGAAGTACCCCAAGATCCATGTCAGCACTGGAGAGGAATTCTCAGGTTCCGGCACCGACGCCACACAAGGTCTTAAGCCAGCGTGACACTGCTGCTACAGCTCGAGAGGAAAGCGCACGTGCAGGCCCCCACTCGAGACGAGTACTGACTCCCCTGGGGAGACTCCAGAAGTACCCCAAGATCCATGTCAGCACTGGAGAGGAATCCTCAGGTTCCGGCCACCCGACTCCACACAAGGATGTTAGGACCCGGACTTCGATGGGAGAGGAATCCCGAGCGGCCCCTGTGCAAGTCGCATGGGGACTGGCCTTTCCTAGGCCACCAGAGCGGGTCCCTGAGGTCCCCGTCGTAAGTCGAGAGCACCTGCCGCAACTCGAGAAAATCCAGGAGGTTCTCCCCTCCAGGCGAGATGAGGCCCATTTCCGCTGAGACGTCTCGAGGCCTATATCACACCTAAACCTCTGGAAATTCCAAAGGGTCCTTCACACCCTTGCTGCAACTCAAGAAGTTCCCCGACATACCTGTCTCCACTCGAGAGGAAGCACGAGAGTCCCGCCACATCCAGAGGAGCCCCGTTTCCGCCTCCTAACTCGTAGAGGAGGGATCCTTTCCCTGCGTGGACGGGACAGAATTCCCCGGCGTTCCCGTCGCATCTCAAGAGGCAGGCGCTCTCCACAGGAAAGGCGAGAGGAACTCCAGGTTCGTGCCACCATTCCCAGAGTCCCCCAGATGTCTCAGTACATTCCAGGGAAAACTTTTTTCCCTGCACTGCCTCGAGCTTCAAGCCGAGGATCGACTCACACCACGGTGCCACGTGGGACAGCCCTGTGGGAAAGCCTCGTGGAAAGCCTCGTGGAAAGCCAGGGAAAGCCCTGATCCCTTGAATCCATGCGAAGGGAAGCATGACACTGCTGCTAAAGCTCGGGAGGAAAGCGCACGTGCATGCCCCCATTTGATACGAGGACTGACTCCCCTGGGGAGACTCCAGAAGTACCCCAAGATCCATGTCAGCACTGGAGAGGCAATGCCTCAGGTTCCGGCACCGACTCCACACAAGATCCTAGGCCCCGGCATAGACGGGAGGAGAAATCCCTAGAGGCCCCTGAGCAACTCGCATGGGGACTGGCCTTTCCTGAGGCCACCAGAGCGGGTCCCTGAGGTCCCCGTCGTAAGTCGAGAGCAGCCTGCCGCAACTGGAGAAAAATCCAGGAGGTTCTCCCCTCCAGGCGAGATGAGGCCCATTTCCGCTGAGGCGTCTGGAGGCTAATCACATCTAACATCTGGAACTTCCAAAGGGTCCTTCACACCCTTGCTGCAACTCAAGAAGTTCCCCGACATACCCGTCTCCACTCAAGAAGAAGCACGAGAGTCCCGGCCCACATCCAGAGGAGCCCCCGTTTCCGCCTCCTAGCTCGAGAGGAGGGATCCTTTCAGTGCGTGCTCGGGAAAGGATTCCCGGCGTTCCCTTGCATCTCAAGAGGAGGCGCTCTCCACAGGAAAGGCAAGAGGAACTCCAGGGTCGTGCCACATTCCCAGTGTCCCCCAGATGTCTCAGTCCATTCCAGGGTAACCTGTTTTCCCTGCACTAGGTCGACTTTCAAGCCGAGGATCGACTCACACCACGGTGGCACGTGGGACAGCCCTGTGGGAAAGCCTCGTGGGAAAGCCTCGTGGGAAAGCCTCGAGGGAAAGACCCTGATCCCTTGATCCACGCGAAGAGAAGGGTGACACTGCTGCTACAGCTCTGCAGGAAAGACCACTTGCATGCCCCCCACTCGAGACGAGGACTGACTCCACTGGGGAGACTCCAGAAGTACCCAAAGCTCCTGTCAGCACTGTAGAGAAATCCTCAGGTTCCGCGCACCCAATCCAAAAAAAGATCTTAGGCCCCGGCATCGACGGTAGAGGAATCCCGAGAGGCCCCCAAGCAACTCGCATGGGGATTGGCCATTTCCTGAGGTACCAGTGCGGGTCCCTGAGGTCCCCATCTTAAGTCGAGAACACCTGCCCCAACTCGAGAAAATCCAGGAGGTTCTCCCCTCCAGGCAAGATGAGGCCCATTTTCCGCTGAGGTGTCTCGAGTCTAATCAACATCTAACATCTGGAACTTCCAAAGGGTCCTTCACACCCTTGCTGCAACTCAAGAAGTTCCCCGACATACCCGTCTCCACTTGAGAGGAAGCACGAGAGTTCTGCCCACATCCAGAGGAGCCCCGGTTCCGCCTCCTAGCTCGAGAGGGCGGGATCCTTTCCCTGCGTGGTCATGAAAGAATTTCCGGCGTTCCCGTCGCATCTCAAGAGGAGGGGCTCTCCACAGGGTAAGGCGAGAGGAATTCCAGGGTCGTGCCACCATCCCCAGAGTCCCCCAGATGTCTCAGTCCATTCAATGGAAACACCTGTTTTCCCTGCATTGCCTCCACTTTCAAGCGAGGAATCGGACTCACACGCGGAGGCATGTGGGACAGCCCTGTGGGAAAGCCCTCGTGGGAAAGCCTCGAGGGAAAGCCTCGAGGGGAAAGCCACAGATCCCTTGATCCACGCGAAGGGAAGCCTGACACCGCTGCTACAGCTCTGGAGGAAAGCACACGTTGAATGTCCCCACTCGAGACGAGGACTGACTCCCCTGGGGAGACTCCAGAAGTACCCCAAGTTCCATGTCAACACTGGAGAGGAATCCTCAGGTTCCGGCACCGACTCCACACAAGGTCTTAGGCAGCCAGCATCCACGAGAGAGGAATCTCGAGAGGCCCCGAGCAACTCGGCATGGGACTGGCCTTTCCTGGAGGCCACCCAGAGCGGGTCCCTGAGGTCCCCATCATAAGTCGTGAGCACCTGCCGCAACTCGAGAAAATCCAGGAGGTTCTCCCCTCCAGGCGAGATGAGGGCCGTTTCCGCTGAGGCGTCTCGAGGCTAATCACACCTAAACCTCTGAAACTTCCAAAGGGTGCTTCACATCCTAGCTGGCAACTCAAGAAGTTCCCCGACATACCCGTCTCCACTCAAGAAGAAGCACGAGAGTCCCGACCACATCCAGAGGAGCCCCGTTTCCGCCTCCTAGCTCGAGAGGAGGGATCCCTTCAGTGTGTGCTCGGGGAAGGAATTCCCGGCGTTCCCTTCGCATCTCAAGAGGAGGCGCTCTCCACAGGAAAGGCAAGAGGAACTCCATGGTCGTGCCACATTCCCAGAGTCCCCGAGATGTCTCAGTCCATTCCAGGGTAACCTGTTTTCCCTGCACCTAGGTCGACTTTCAAGCCGAGGATCGACTCACACCACAGGTGGCACGTGGGACAGCCCTGTGGCAAAGCCTCAAAGCCTCGTGGGAAAGCCTCGCGGGAAAGCCTCGCGGGAAAGCCACAGATCCCTTGATCCACGCGAAGGAAGCGCGACGCTGTGCTACAGCCTCGGAAGGAAAGCGCACGTGCATGCCCCCATTCGAGACGAGGACTGACTCCCCTGGGGAGACTCCAGAAAATACCCAAGGTCCATGTCAACACTGGAGAGGATCCTCAGGTTCCGGCACCGACTCCACACTGCTAGGGTGGAGGAATTCTTAAACAATAGGACAATATTAACGAAAAGATTATGTTTGTTCATTAGGGTCAAATCATTGTCTTGACACTCTGGAATGATTGGGAAAAGGTACTTCTGGAGTCTCCCCAGGCGCGAGTCAGTCCTCGGTCTCGGTATTAGAGGGCCATCCTTAGTGAAAGAGCTTTCCTCTGCAGGGCATGATAGCAGCAGGTATGTCACCCTCAGCACGCTTAAACCTTTGTGTAGGTCTGAGGTGCCGGAACATGAGAATTCCTCACGCGCTTAACCGAAGTGCCTGACTACCTAAGGGTTCTTGTGTGGTCACTTCTGTGATTTCCTAGGTGTGAGTTTTCAGTGCCTCGTCTCGCACGCTCGCGCGGTGCCTGAAAATACGTGCGACATATATATACTCGAGCTTTTGTAGCGGAGCAGTGTCACGCTTCCCTATCTTGGATATCAAGCGATCTTGTGGCTTTCCTCGTAGGCTTTACACCACGATGGCTTCCCACGGGGCTTTACCACGTGTCTTTCCAGAGCAGGCGTGTCCTCACGTGCCACCGTGGGAGGTGGTGAGTCGATCCTTGGCTTGGAGTCAGAGGCCAGCCCGTTGCATGGAAAACGAGGGTTGTCCCTGAATGGTTAACTGAGAACAAATGATATGGCGTTTGTGGGAGGTCTGGTTAATTTGTGGCACGACCCTGGACGTTCCTCTCTCGCCTTTCTGTGAAAGAAGGTTGCCATCCTTCTGAGATGGCTTGACCGGCGAACACGGGGCGGGAAGTAGGGGACTAGAGGGGAGACTTCTTTCTCCACTGCGGCGGACAAGGATCCTCCTCACGCAGCTAGGAGGCGGAACGGGTTGCTCCTCTGGATGTGGGCGCGGACCTTCTGTGCTTTCCTCGATTGATGGGACGCACGGGTGGTATGTACGCGGCGGAAATTTTGAGTTGCAGAGAGAGGTGTGGGAAGAACCCTTATGGGATATGTTCTCAGATGTCAGATGTGGATTAAGCCCTTCGAGACCATAAGGAAATGGGCCTCATCTCGCCTTGGAGGGAGAAACTCCTGGATTGTAGTCGTAGTGCTTCATGCGGTTGGGTGGGCTCAATCGTACCTTACGACGGGGACTCAGGGACCCGCTTCTGGTTGCCTCAAGAAAAGGGCCAAGTACCACATGCGAGTATTGGCCACTAGGGGCCTCTCGGAGATTCCTCCGTAGATGCAGCGCTCACGATCTTGTGTGAGATTCGGTATGCCGTAAACCTAAGGGATTACTGCTCCGCTCAGGTTGCCTGCACATGGACCGTGCTAGGTTACTTTCTGCGAGATGCTCCGCTCCCAAGTGGGGAGTTGCAGTCCTCGTCTCGAGTGTGGGCATGCACGCTTCGCTCCCGCTTTCCTCCGAGTGTGAGGGCAGTGTCATAGCTTCGCTTCTGCTTGGATTTTAAGGGATTCTGTGGGCCAATATTCCCCTCGAGGGCATTTCCAACGAGGCTCTCTCACACGTATTGGCTATTTCTCACATGGGCCGGTCCACGAGCCACGTGGTGTGAGTCGATCCGACGGTCTGAAAGTCGATTGGCTTGACAGGGGAAAGCCAGCTTTTTCGACCGAATTGGAGCTGAAAATCTGCGGGGGCTGGATTAATGGTCGCTCGCCTGACCCTTCGTTTCTCTCCCCGCTGTTCCTGTGAGAGCAGTCGGCTCCTCTTGAGATGCGACGGAAACACTTGGAATTCTTTCCCGACACGCAGGTGAGCAAGCATCCCTCCTCTCTGACTTAGGAATGGGCTGCGAAACGGCCGGTCTCTCTGGATAATGAGGCGGGACTCTCGTGATTCCTCTCGAGTGGAGACAGGGATATGTCGGGGAGACTTCTTGTAAGTTGCCTCGCGTAATGCGGTATTGACAGGACCCTTATGTAAGTTGCCAGAGTTAAGTGTATATTAAGCCTCGATGATAGCCTTAATGGGCAATTGGCTCTCATCTCGCTGAGGTGAGTAACCTTCCTGGATTTATTTAATTGTTGGCACCTCTACTTTTCCTTATTTCCAGGTTTATTATCCTTCTTTTTTTCCTCTGTGGTTTTTTTATCGGGTTACGGACAGGTGCTCTCGACTTTAACGGACCGGGAACTCTCAGGGAACGCTCTTGTGGCCTTCAGGAAAGGCGCAGTCCCCATGCGAGTTGTCGGGGCCTCTCGGGATTCCTCTCTGTGGATGCCGCTGTGACTAAGACCTT